>NW_027189132.1:1238287-1260118 GCF_040958095.1 Procambarus clarkii
GGGACCATTCAGGCTTGTTTGCATTTGTGTTCCTCTCGTGTGCCCCAAAGAATGAGGTGATTTGATAAAATGCTATGCCCAAGATTACGATCCAAGTGCCGGCGGGCAAGTGGTTCAAATAGCTTCGGCTATCACTTCCTTATGTCCGGTCGTGATGGTCAAGCAGATTAAGGCGTCCCTGTACATACCAGTTGCGTTGCTCCTGGCAGTATGGGTTCGAGTCACTTCTGGGGTGTGAGTTTTCAGTTGTATATAGTCCTGGGGACCATTCAGGCTTGTTTGCATTTGTGTTCCTCACGTGTGCCCCAAAGAATGAGGTGATTTGATAAAATGCTATGCCCAAGATTACCATCCGAGTGCCGGCGGGGAAGTGGTTCAAATAGCTTCGGCTATCACTTCCTTATGTCCGGTCGTGATGGTCAAGCGGATTAAGGCGTCTCTGTACATAACAGTAGCGTTGCTCTTGGCAGTATGGGTTCGAGTCACTTCTGGGGTGTGAGTTTTCAGTTGTATATAGTCCTGGGGACCATTCAGGCTTGTTTGCATTTGTGTTCCTCACGTGTGCCCCAAAGAATGAGGTGATTTGATAAAATGCTATGCCCAAGATTACCATCCAAGTGCCGGCGGGCAAGTGGTTCAAATAGCTTCGGCTATCACTTCCTTATGTCCGGTCGTGATGGTCAAGCAGATTAAGGCGTCCCTGTACATACCAGTTGCGTTGCTCCTGGCAGTATGGGTTCGAGTCACTTTTGGGGGGTGAGTTTTCAGTTGAATATAGTCCTGGGGACCATTCAGGCTTGTTTGCATTTGTGTTCCTCACGTGTGCCCCAAAGAATGAGGTGATTTGATAAAATGCTATGCCCAAGATTACCATCCGAGTGCCGGCGGGCACGTGGTTCAAATAGCTTCGGCTATCACTTCCTTATGTCCGGTCGTGATGGTCAAGCGGATTAAGGCATCCCTGTATATACCAGTTGCGTTGCTCCTGGCAGTATGGGTTCTAGTCACTTCTGGGGTGTGAGTTTTCAGTTGTATATAGTCCTGGGGACCATTCAGGCTTGTTTGCATTTGTGTTCCTCACGTGTGCCCCAAAGAATGAGGTGATTTGACAAAATGCTATGCCCAAGATTACCATGCGAGTGCCGGCGGGGAAGTGGTTCAAATAGCTTCGGCTATCACTTCCTTATGTCCGGTCGTGATGGTCAAGCGGATTAAGGCGTCTCTGTACATGACAGTAGCGTTGCTCTTGGCAGTATGGGTTCGAGTCACTTCTGGGGTGTGAGTTTTCAGTTGTATATAGTCCTGGGGACCATTCAGGCTTGTTTGCATTTGTGTTCCTCACGTGTGCCCCAAAGAATGAGGTGATTTGATAAAATGCTATGCCCAAGATTACCATCCAAGTGCCGGCGGGCAAGTGGTTCAAATAGCTTCGGCTATCACTTCCTTATGTCCGGTCGTGATGGTCAAGCAGATTAAGGCGTCCCTGTACATACCAGTTGCGTTGCTCCTGGCAGTATGGGTTCGAGTCACTTTTGGGGTGTGAGTTTTCAGTTGTATATAGTCCTGGGGACCATTCAGGCTTGTTTGCATTTGTGTTCCTCACGTGTGCCCCAAAGAATGAGGTGATTTGATAAAATGCTATGCCCAAGATTACCATCCGAGTGCCGGCGGGCAAGTGGTTCAAATAGCTTCGGATATCACTACCTAATGTTCGGTCGTGATGGTCAAGCGGATTAAGGCGTCCCTGTACATACCAGTTGCGTTGCTCCTGGCAGTATGGGTTCGAGTCACTTCTGGGGTGTGAGTTTTCGGTTTATATATTCCTGGGGACCATTCAGGCTTGTTTGCATTTGTGTTCCTCACGTGTGCCCCAAAGAATGAGGTGATTTGATAAAATGCTATGCCCAAGATTACCATCCAAGTGCCGGCGGGCAAGTGGTTCAAATAGCTTCGGCTATCACTTCCTTATGTCCGGTCGTGATGGTCAAGCAGATTAAGGCGTCCCTGTACATACCAGTTGCGTTGCTCCAGGCAGTATGGGTTCGAGTCACTTCTGGGGTGTGAGTTTTCAGTTGTATATAGTCCTGGGGACCATTCAGGCTTGTTTGCATTTGTGTTCCTCACGTGTGCCCCAAAGAATGAGGTGATTTGACAAAATGCTATGCCCAAGATTACGATCCGAGTGCCGGCGGGGAAGTGGTTCAAATAGCTTCGGCTATCACTTCCTTATGTCCGGTCGTGATGGTCAAGCGGATTAAGGCATCCCTGTACATATCAGTTGCGTTGCTCCTGGCAGTACGGGTTCGAGTAACTTCTGGGGTGTGAGTTTTCAGTTGTATATAGTCCTGGGGACCATTCAGGCTTGTTTGCATTTGTGTTCCTCACGTGTGCCCCAAAGAATGAGGTGATTTGATAAAATGCTATGCCCAAGATTACCATCCGAGTGCCGGCGGGGAAGTGGTTCAAATAGCTTCGGCTATCACTTCCTTATGTCCGGTCGTGATGGTCAAGCGGATTAAGGCGTCCCTGTACATACCAGTTGCGTTGCTCCTGGCAGTATGGGTTCGAGTCACTTCTGGGGTGTGAGTTTTCGGTTGTATATATAGTCCTGGGGACCATTCAGGCTTGTTTGCATTTGTGTTCCTCACGTGTGCCCCAAAGAATGAGGTGATTTGATAAAATGCTATGCCCAAGATTACCATCCGAGTGCCGGCGGGGAAGTGGTTCAAATAGCTTCGGCTATCACTTCCTTATGTCCGGTCGTGATGGTCAAGCGGATTAAGGCGTCCCTGTACATACCAGTTGCGTTCCTCCTGGCAGTATGGGTTCGAGTTACTTCTGGGTTGTGAGTTTTCAGTTGTATATAGTCCTGGGGACCATTCAGGCTTGTTTGCATTTGTGTTCCTCACGTGTGCCCCAAAGAATGAGGTGATTTGATAAAATGCTATGCCCAAGATTACCATCCGAGTGCCGGCGGGGAAGTGGTTCAAATAGCTTCGGCTATCACTTCCTTATGTCCGGTCGTGATGGTCAAGCGGATTAAGGCGTCCATGTACATACCAGTTGTGTTGCTCCAGGCAGTATGGGTTCGAGTCACTTCTGGGGTGTGAGTTTTCAGTTGTATATAGTCCTGGGGACCATTCAGGCTTGTTTGCATTTGTGTTCCTCACGTGTGCCCCAAAGAATGAGGTGATTTGATAAAATGCTATGCCCAAGATTACCATCCGAGTGCCGGCGGGGAAGTGGTTCAAATAGCTTCGGCTATCACTTCCTTATGTCCGGTCATGATGGTCAAGCGGATTTAGGCGTCCCTGTACATACCAGTTGCGTTGCTCCTGGCAGTATGGGTTCGAGTCACTTCTGGGGTGTGAGTTTTCAATTGTATATAGTCCTGGGGACCATTCAGGCTTGTTTGCATTTGTGTTCCTCACGTGTGCCCCAAAGAATGAGGTGATTTGATAAAATGCTATGCCCAAGATTACCATCCGAGTGCCGGTGGGGAAGTGGTTCAAATAGCTTCGGCTATCACTTCCTCATGTCCGGTCGTGATGGTCAAGCGGATTAAGGCTCCCTGTACATACCAGTTGCGTTGCTCCTGGCAGTATGGGTTCGAGTCACTTCTGGGGTGTGAGTTTTCAGTTGTATATAGTCCTGGGGACCATTCAGGCTTGTTTGCATTTGTGTTCCTCACGTGTGCCCCAAAGAATGAGGTGATTTGATAAAATGCTATGCCCAAGATTACCATCCGAGTGCCGGCGGGGAAGTGGTTCAAATAGCTTCGGCTATCACTTCCTTATGTCCGGTCGTGATGGTCAAGCGGATTAAGGCGTCCATGTACATACCAGTTGCGTTGCTCCTGTCAGTATGGGTTCGAGTCACTTCTGGGGTGTGAGTTTTCAGTTGTATATAGTCCTGGGGACCATTCAGGCTTGTTTGCATTTGTGTTCCTCACGTGTGCCCCAAAGAATGAGGTGATTTGATAAAATGCTATGCCCAAGATTACCATCCGAGTGCCAGCGGGGAAGTGGTTCAAATAGCTTCGGCTATCACTTCCTTATGTCCGGTCGTGATGGTCAAGCGGATTAAGGCGTCCCTGTACATACCAGTTGTGTTGCTCCTGGCAGTATGGGTTCGAGTCACTTCTGGGGTGTGAGTTTTCAGTTGTATATAGTCCTGGGGACCATTCAGGCTTGTTTGCATTTGTGTTCCTCACGTGTGCCCCAAAGAATGAGGTGATTTGATAAAATGCTATGCCCAAGATTACCATCCGAGTGCCGGCGGGGAAGTGGTTCAAATAGCTTCGGCTATCACTTCCTTATGCCCGGTCGTGATGGTCAAGCGGATTAAGGCGTCCATGTACATACCAGTTGCGTTGCTCCTGGCAGTATGGGTTCGAGTCACTTCTGGGGTGTGAGTTTTCAGTTGTATATAGTCCTGGGGACCATTCAGGCTTGTTTGCATTTGTGTTCCTCACGTGTGCCCCAAAGAATGAGGTGATTTGATAAAATGCTATGCCCAAGATTACCATCCGAGTGCCGGCGGGGAAGTGGTTCAAATAGCTTCGGCTATCACTTCCTTATGTCCGGTCGTGATGGTCAAGCGGATTAAGGCGTCTCTGTACATAACAGTAGCGTTGCTCTTGGCAGTATGGGTTCGAGTCACTTCTGGGGTGTGAGTTTTCAGTTGTATATAGTCCTGGGGACCATTCAGGCTTGTTTGCATTTGTGTTCCTCACGTGTGCCCCAAAGAATGAGGTGATTTGATAAAATGCTATGCCCAAGATTACCATCCAAGTGCCGGCGGGCAAGTGGTTCAAATAGCTTCGGCTATCACTTCCTTATGTCCGGTCGTGATGGTCAAGCAGATTAAGGCGTCCCTGTACATACCAGTTGCGTTGCTCCTGGCAGTATGGGTTCGAGTCACTTTTGGGGGGTGAGTTTTCAGTTGAATATAGTCCTGGGGACCATTCAGGCTTGTTTGCATTTGTGTTCCTCACGTGTGCCCCAAAGAATGAGGTGATTTGATAAAATGCTATGCCCAAGATTACCATCCGAGTGCCGGCGGGCACGTGGTTCAAATAGCTTCGGCTATCACTTCCTTATGTCCGGTCGTGATGGTCAAGCGGATTAAGGCATCCCTGTAAATACCAGTTGCGTTGCTCCTGGCAGTATGGGTTCTAGTCACTTCTGGGGTGTGAGTTTTCAGTTGTATATAGTCCTGGGGACCATTCAGGCTTGTTTGCATTTGTGTTCCTCACGTGTGCCCCAAAGAATGAGGTGATTTGACAAAATGCTATGCCCAAGATTACCATGCGAGTGCCGGCGGGGAAGTGGTTCAAATAGCTTCGGCTATCACTTCCTTATGTCCGGTCGTGATGGTCAAGCGGATTAAGGCGTCTCTGTACATGACAGTAGCGTTGCTCTTGGCAGTATGGGTTCGAGTCACTTCTGGGGTGTGAGTTTTCAGTTGTATATAGTCCTGGGGACCATTCAGGCTTGTTTGCATTTGTGTTCCTCTCGTGTGCCCCAAAGAATGAGGTGATTTGATAAAATGCTATGCCCAAGATTACCATCCAAGTGCCGGCGGGCAAGTGGTTCAAATAGCTTCGGCTATCACTTCCTTATGTCCGGTCGTGATGGTCAAGCAGATTAAGGCGTCCCTGTACATACCAGTTGCGTTGCTCCTGGCAGTATGGGTTCGAGTCACTTCTGGGGTGTGAGTTTTCAGTTGTATATAGTCCTGGGGACCATTCAGGCTTGTTTGCATTTGTGTTCCTCACGTGTGCCCCAAAGAATGAGGTGATTTGATAAAATGCTATGCCCAAGATTACCATCCGAGTGCCGGCGGGGAAGTGGTTCAAATAGCTTCGGCTATCACTTCCTTATGTCCGGTCGTGATGGTCAAGCGGATTAAGGCGTCTCTGTACATAACAGTAGCGTTGCTCTTGGCAGTATGGGTTCGAGTCACTTCTGGGGTGTGAGTTTTCAGTTGTATATAGTCCTGGGGACCATTCAGGCTTGTTTGCATTTGTGTTCCTCACGTGTGCCCCAAAGAATGAGGTGATTTGATAAAATGCTATGCCCAAGATTACCATCCAAGTGCCGGCGGGCAAGTGGTTCAAATAGCTTCGGCTATCACTTCCTTATGTCCGGTCGTGATGGTCAAGCAGATTAAGGCGTCCCTGTACATACCAGTTGCGTTGCTCCTGGCAGTATGGGTTCGAGTCACTTTTGGGGGGTGAGTTTTCAGTTGAATATAGTCCTGGGGACCATTCAGGCTTGTTTGCATTTGTGTTCCTCACGTGTGCCCCAAAGATTGAGGTGATTTGATAAAATGCTATGCCCAAGATTACCATCCGAGTGCCGGCGGGCACGTGGTTCAAATAGCTTCGGCTATCACTTCCTTATGTCCGGTCGTGATGGTCAAGCGGATTAAGGCATCCCTGTATATACCAGTTGCGTTGCTCCTGGCAGTATGGGTTCTAGTCACTTCTGGGGTGTGAGTTTTCAGTTGTATATAGTCCTGGGGACCATTCAGGCTTGTTTGCATTTGTGTTCCTCACGTGTGCCCCAAAGAATGAGGTGATTTGACAAAATGCTATGCCCAAGATTACCATGCGAGTGCCGGCGGGGAAGTGGTTCAAATAGCTTCGGCTATCACTTCCTTATGTCCGGTCGTGATGGTCAAGCGGATTAAGGCGTCTCTGTACATGACAGTAGCGTTGCTCTTGGCAGTATGGGTTCGAGTCACTTCTGGGGTGTGAGTTTTCAGTTGTATATAGTCCTGGGGACCATTCAGGCTTGTTTGCATTTGTGTTCCTCACGTGTGCCCCAAAGAATGAGGTGATTTGATAAAATGCTATGCCCAAGATTACCATCCAAGTGCCGGCGGGCAAGTGGTTCAAATAGCTTCGGCTATCACTTCCTTATGTCCGGTCGTGATGGTCAAGCTGATTAAGGCGTCCCTGTACATACCAGTTGCGTTGCTCCTGGCAGTATGGGTTCGAGTCACTTTTGGGGTGTGAGTTTTCAGTTGTATATAGTCCTGGGGACCATTCAGGCTTGTTTGCATTTGTGTTCCTCACGTGTGCCCCAAAGAATGAGGTGATTTGATAAAATGCTATGCCCAAGATTACCATCCGAGTGCCGGCGGGCAAGTGGTTCAAATAGCTTCGGATATCACTACCTAATGTCCGGTCGTGATGGTCAAGCGGATTAAGGCGTCCCTGTACATACCAGTTGCGTTGCTCCTGGCAGTATGGGTTCGAGTCACTTCTGGGGTGTGAGTTTTCGGTTTATATATTCCTGGGGACCATTCAGGCTTGTTTGCATTTGTGTTCCTCACGTGTGCCCCAAAGAATGAGGTGATTTGATAAAATGCTATGCCCAAGATTACCATCCAAGTGCCGGCGGGCAAGTGGTTCAAATAGCTTCGGCTATCACTTCCTTATGTCCGGTCGTGATGGTCAAGCAGATTAAGGCGTCCCTGTACATACCAGTTGCGTTGCTCCTGGCAGTATGGGTTCGAGTCACTTCTGGGGTGTGAGTTTTCAGTTGTATATAGTCCTGGGGACCATTCAGGCTTGTTTGCATTTGTGTTCCTCACGTGTGCCCCAAAGAATGAGGTGATTTGATAAAATGCTATGCCCAAGATTACCATCCGAGTGCCGGCGGGGAAGTGGTTCAAATAGCTTCGGCTATCACTTCCTTATGTCCGGTCGTGATGGTCAAGCGGATTAAGGCGTCTCTGTACATAACAGTAGCGTTGCTCTTGGCAGTATGGGTTCGAGTCACTTCTGGGGTGTGAGTTTTCAGTTGTATATAGTCCTGGGGACCATTCAGGCTTGTTTGCATTTGTGTTCCTCACGTGTGCCCCAAAGAATGAGGTGATTTGATAAAATGCTATGCCCAAGATTACCATCCAAGTGCCGGCGGGCAAGTGGTTCAAATAGCTTCGGCTATCACTTCCTTATGTCCGGTCGTGATGGTCAAGCAGATTAAGGCGTCCCTGTACATACCAGTTGCGTTGCTCCTGGCAGTATGGGTTCGAGTCACTTCTGGGGTGTGAGTTTTCAGTTGTATATAGTCCTGGGGACCATTCAGGCTTGTTTGCATTTGTGTTCCTCACGTGTGCCCCAAAGAATGAGGTGATTTGATAAAATGCTATGCCCAAGATTACCATCCGAGTGCCGGCGGGGAAGTGGTTCAAATAGCTTCGGCTATCACTTCCTTATGTCCGGTCGTGATGGTCAAGCGGATTAAGGCGTCTCTGTACATAACAGTAGCGTTGCTCTTGGCAGTATGGGTTCGAGTCACTTCTGGGGTGTGAGTTTTCAGTTGTATATAGTCCTGGGGACCATTCAGGCTTGTTTGCATTTGTGTTCCTCACGTGTGCCCCAAAGAATGAGGTGATTTGATAAAATGCTATGCCCAAGATTACCATCCAAGTGCCGGCGGGCAAGTGGTTCAAATAGCTTCGGCTATCACTTCCTTATGTCCGGTCGTGATGGTCAAGCAGATTAAGGCGTCCCTGTACATACCAGTTGCGTTGCTCCTGGCAGTATGGGTTCGAGTCACTTTTGGGGGGTGAGTTTTCAGTTGAATATAGTCCTGGGGACCATTCAGGCTTGTTTGCATTTGTGTTCCTCACGTGTGCCCCAAAGATTGAGGTGATTTGATAAAATGCTATGCCCAAGATTACCATCCGAGTGCCGGCGGGCACGTGGTTCAAATAGCTTCGGCTATCACTTCCTTATGTCCGGTCGTGATGGTCAAGCGGATTAAGGCATCCCTGTATATACCAGTTGCGTTGCTCCTGGCAGTATGGGTTCTAGTCACTTCTGGGGTGTGAGTTTTCAGTTGTATATAGTCCTGGGGACCATTCAGGCTTGTTTGCATTTGTGTTCCTCACGTGTGCCCCAAAGAATGAGGTGATTTGACAAAATGCTATGCCCAAGATTACCATGTGAGTGCCGGCGGGGAAGTGGTTCAAATAGCTTCGGCTATCACTTCCTTATGTCCGGTCGTGATGGTCAAGCGGATTAAGGCGTCTCTGTACATGACAGTAGCGTTGCTCTTGGCAGTATGGGTTCGAGTCACTTCTGGGGTGTGAGTTTTCAGTTGTATATAGTCCTGGGGACCATTCAGGCTTGTTTGCATTTGTGTTCCTCACGTGTGCCCCAAAGAATGAGGTGATTTGATAAAATGCTATGCCCAAGATTACCATCCAAGTGCCGGCGGGCAAGTGGTTCAAATAGCTTCGGCTATCACTTCCTTATGTCCGGTCGTGATGGTCAAGCAGATTAAGGCGTCCCTGTACATACCAGTTGCGTTGCTCCTGGCAGTATGGGTTCGAGTCACTTTTGGGGTGTGAGTTTTCAGTTGTATATAGTCCTGGGGACCATTCAGGCTTGTTTGCATTTGTGTTCCTCACGTGTGCCCCAAAGAATGAGGTGATTTGATAAAATGCTATGCCCAAGATTACCATCCGAGTGCCGGCGGGCAAGTGGTTCAAATAGCTTCGGATATCACTACCTAATGTCCGGTCGTGATGGTCAAGCGGATTAAGGCGTCCCTGTACATACCAGTTGCGTTGCTCCTGGCAGTATGGGTTCGAGTCACTTCTGGGGTGTGAGTTTTCGGTTTATATATTCCTGGGGACCATTCAGGCTTGTTTGCATTTGTGTTCCTCACGTGTGCCCCAAAGAATGAGGTGATTTGATAAAATGCTATGCCCAAGATTACCATCCAAGTGCCGGCGGGCAAGTGGTTCAAATAGCTTCGGCTATCACTTCCTTATGTCCGGTCGTGATGGTCAAGCAGATTAAGGCGTCCCTGTACATACCAGTTGCGTTGCTCCTGGCAGTATGGGTTCGAGTCACTTCTGGGGTGTGAGTTTTCAGTTGTATATAGTCCTGGGGACCATTCAGGCTTGTTTGCATTTGTGTTCCTCACGTGTGCCCCAAAGAATGAGGTGATTTGATAAAATGCTATGCCCAAGATTACCATCCGAGTGCCGGCGGGGAAGTGGTTCAAATAGCTTCGGCTATCACTTCCTTATGTCCGGTCGTGATGGTCAAGCGGATTAAGGCGTCTCTGTACATAACAGTAGCGTTGCTCTTGGCAGTATGGGTTCGAGTCACTTCTGGGGTGTGAGTTTTCAGTTGTATATAGTCCTGGGGACCATTCAGGCTTGTTTGCATTTGTGTTCCTCACGTGTGCCCCAAAGAATGAGGTGATTTGATAAAATGCTATGCCCAAGATTACCATCCAAGTGCCGGCGGGCAAGTGGTTCAAATAGCTTCGGCTATCACTTCCTTATGTCCGGTCGTGATGGTCAAGCAGATTAAGGCGTCCCTGTACATACCAGTTGCGTTGCTCCTGGCAGTATGGGTTCGAGTCACTTTTGGGGGGTGAGTTTTCAGTTGAATATAGTCCTGGGGACCATTCAGGCTTGTTTGCATTTGTGTTCCTCACGTGTGCCCCAAAGAATGAGGTGATTTGATAAAATGCTATGCCCAAGATTACCATCCGAGTGCCGGCGGGCACGTGGTTCAAATAGCTTCGGCTATCACTTCCTTATGTCCGGTCGTGATGGTCAAGCGGATTAAGGCATCCCTGTAAATACCAGTTGCGTTGCTCCTGGCAGTATGGGTTCTAGTCACTTCTGGGGTGTGAGTTTTCAGTTGTATATAGTCCTGGGGACCATTCAGGCTTGTTTGCATTTGTGTTCCTCACGTGTGCCCCAAAGAATGAGGTGATTTGACAAAATGCTATGCCCAAGATTACCATGCGAGTGCCGGCGGGGAAGTGGTTCAAATAGCTTCGGCTATCACTTCCTTATGTCCGGTCGTGATGGTCAAGCGGATTAAGGCGTCTCTGTACATGACAGTAGCGTTGCTCTTGGCAGTATGGGTTCGAGTCACTTCTGGGGTGTGAGTTTTCAGTTGTATATAGTCCTGGGGACCATTCAGGCTTGTTTGCATTTGTGTTCCTCTCGTGTGCCCCAAAGAATGAGGTGATTTGATAAAATGCTATGCCCAAGATTACCATCCAAGTGCCGGCGGGCAAGTGGTTCAAATAGCTTCGGCTATCACTTCCTTATGTCCGGTCGTGATGGTCAAGCAGATTAAGGCGTCCCTGTACATACCAGTTGCGTTGCTCCTGGCAGTATGGGTTCGAGTCACTTCTGGGGTGTGAGTTTTCAGTTGTATATAGTCCTGGGGACCATTCAGGCTTGTTTGCATTTGTGTTCCTCACGTGTGCCCCAAAGAATGAGGTGATTTGATAAAATGCTATGCCCAAGATTACCATCCGAGTGCCGGCGGGGAAGTGGTTCAAATAGCTTCGGCTATCACTTCCTTATGTCCGGTCGTGATGGTCAAGCGGATTAAGGCGTCTCTGTACATAACAGTAGCGTTGCTCTTGGCAGTATGGGTTCGAGTCACTTCTGGGGTGTGAGTTTTCAGTTGTATATAGTCCTGGGGACCATTCAGGCTTGTTTGCATTTGTGTTCCTCACGTGTGCCCCAAAGAATGAGGTGATTTGATAAAATGCTATGCCCAAGATTACCATCCAAGTGCCGGCGGGCAAGTGGTTCAAATAGCTTCGGCTATCACTTCCTTATGTCCGGTCGTGATGGTCAAGCAGATTAAGGCGTCCCTGTACATACCAGTTGCGTTGCTCCTGGCAGTATGGGTTCGAGTCACTTTTGGGGGGTGAGTTTTCAGTTGAATATAGTCCTGGGGACCATTCAGGCTTGTTTGCATTTGTGTTCCTCACGTGTGCCCCAAAGATTGAGGTGATTTGATAAAATGCTATGCCCAAGATTACCATCCGAGTGCCGGCGGGCACGTGGTTCAAATAGCTTCGGCTATCACTTCCTTATGTCCGGTCGTGATGGTCAAGCGGATTAAGGCATCCCTGTATATACCAGTTGCGTTGCTCCTGGCAGTATGGGTTCTAGTCACTTCTGGGGTGTGAGTTTTCAGTTGTATATAGTCCTGGGGACCATTCAGGCTTGTTTGCATTTGTGTTCCTCACGTGTGCCCCAAAGAATGAGGTGATTTGACAAAATGCTATGCCCAAGATTACCATGCGAGTGCCGGCGGGGAAGTGGTTCAAATAGCTTCGGCTATCACTTCCTTATGTCCGGTCGTGATGGTCAAGCGGATTAAGGCGTCTCTGTACATGACAGTAGCGTTGCTCTTGGCAGTATGGGTTCGAGTCACTTCTGGGGTGTGAGTTTTCAGTTGTATATAGTCCTGGGGACCATTCAGGCTTGTTTGCATTTGTGTTCCTCACGTGTGCCCCAAAGAATGAGGTGATTTGATAAAATGCTATGCCCAAGATTACCATCCAAGTGCCGGCGGGCAAGTGGTTCAAATAGCTTCGGCTATCACTTCCTTATGTCCGGTCGTGATGGTCAAGCAGATTAAGGCGTCCCTGTACATACCAGTTGCGTTGCTCCTGGCAGTATGGGTTCGAGTCACTTTTGGGGTGTGAGTTTTCAGTTGTATATAGTCCTGGGGACCATTCAGGCTTGTTTGCATTTGTGTTCCTCACGTGTGCCCCAAAGAATGAGGTGATTTGATAAAATGCTATGCCCAAGATTACCATCCGAGTGCCGGCGGGCAAGTGGTTCAAATAGCTTCGGATATCACTACCTAATGTCCGGTCGTGATGGTCAAGCGGATTAAGGCGTCCCTGTACATACCAGTTGCGTTGCTCCTGGCAGTATGGGTTCGAGTCACTTCTGGGGTGTGAGTTTTCGGTTTATATATTCCTGGGGACCATTCAGGCTTGTTTGCATTTGTGTTCCTCACGTGTGCCCCAAAGAATGAGGTGATTTGATAAAATGCTATGCCCAAGATTACCATCCAAGTGCCGGCGGGCAAGTGGTTCAAATAGCTTCGGCTATCACTTCCTTATGTCCGGTCGTGATGGTCAAGCAGATTAAGGCGTCCCTGTACATACCAGTTGCGTTGCTCCTGGCAGTATGGGTTCGAGTCACTTCTGGGGTGTGAGTTTTCAGTTGTATATAGTCCTGGGGACCATTCAGGCTTGTTTGCATTTGTGTTCCTCACGTGTGCCCCAAAGAATGAGGTGATTTGATAAAATGCTATGCCCAAGATTACCATCCGAGTGCCGGCGGGGAAGTGGTTCAAATAGCTTCGGCTATCACTTCCTTATGTCCGGTCGTGATGGTCAAGCGGATTAAGGCGTCTCTGTACATAACAGTAGCGTTGCTCTTGGCAGTATGGGTTCGAGTCACTTCTGGGGTGTGAGTTTTCAGTTGTATATAGTCCTGGGGACCATTCAGGCTTGTTTGCATTTGTGTTCCTCACGTGTGCCCCAAAGAATGAGGTGATTTGATAAAATGCTATGCCCAAGATTACCATCCAAGTGCCGGCGGGCAAGTGGTTCAAATAGCTTCGGCTATCACTTCCTTATGTCCGGTCGTGATGGTCAAGCAGATTAAGGCGTCCCTGTACATACCAGTTGCGTTGCTCCTGGCAGTATGGGTTCGAGTCACTTTTGGGGGGTGAGTTTTCAGTTGAATATAGTCCTGGGGACCATTCAGGCTTGTTTGCATTTGTGTTCCTCACGTGTGCCCCAAAGAATGAGGTGATTTGATAAAATGCTATGCCCAAGATTACCATCCGAGTGCCGGCGGGCACGTGGTTCAAATAGCTTCGGCTATCACTTCCTTATGTCCGGTCGTGATGGTCAAGCGGATTAAGGCATCCCTGTAAATACCAGTTGCGTTGCTCCTGGCAGTATGGGTTCTAGTCACTTCTGGGGTGTGAGTTTTCAGTTGTATATAGTCCTGGGGACCATTCAGGCTTGTTTGCATTTGTGTTCCTCACGTGTGCCCCAAAGAATGAGGTGATTTGACAAAATGCTATGCCCAAGATTACCATGCGAGTGCCGGCGGGGAAGTGGTTCAAATAGCTTCGGCTATCACTTCCTTATGTCCGGTCGTGATGGTCAAGCGGATTAAGGCGTCTCTGTACATGACAGTAGCGTTGCTCTTGGCAGTATGGGTTCGAGTCACTTCTGGGGTGTGAGTTTTCAGTTGTATATAGTCCTGGGGACCATTCAGGCTTGTTTGCATTTGTGTTCCTCTCGTGTGCCCCAAAGAATGAGGTGATTTGATAAAATGCTATGCCCAAGATTACCATCCAAGTGCCGGCGGGCAAGTGGTTCAAATAGCTTCGGCTATCACTTCCTTATGTCCGGTCGTGATGGTCAAGCAGATTAAGGCGTCCCTGTACATACCAGTTGCGTTGCTCCTGGCAGTATGGGTTCGAGTCACTTCTGGGGTGTGAGTTTTCAGTTGTATATAGTCCTGGGGACCATTCAGGCTTGTTTGCATTTGTGTTCCTCACGTGTGCCCCAAAGAATGAGGTGATTTGATAAAATGCTATGCCCAAGATTACCATCCGAGTGCCGGCGGGGAAGTGGTTCAAATAGCTTCGGCTATCACTTCCTTATGTCCGGTCGTGATGGTCAAGCGGATTAAGGCGTCTCTGTACATAACAGTAGCGTTGCTCTTGGCAGTATGGGTTCGAGTCACTTCTGGGGTGTGAGTTTTCAGTTGTATATAGTCCTGGGGACCATTCAGGCTTGTTTGCATTTGTGTTCCTCACGTGTGCCCCAAAGAATGAGGTGATTTGATAAAATGCTATGCCCAAGATTACCATCCAAGTGCCGGCGGGCAAGTGGTTCAAATAGCTTCGGCTATCACTTCCTTATGTCCGGTCGTGATGGTCAAGCAGATTAAGGCGTCCCTGTACATACCAGTTGCGTTGCTCCTGGCAGTATGGGTTCGAGTCACTTTTGGGGGGTGAGTTTTCAGTTGAATATAGTCCTGGGGACCATTCAGGCTTGTTTGCATTTGTGTTCCTCACGTGTGCCCCAAAGATTGAGGTGATTTGATAAAATGCTATGCCCAAGATTACCATCCGAGTGCCGGCGGGCACGTGGTTCAAATAGCTTCGGCTATCACTTCCTTATGTCCGGTCGTGATGGTCAAGCGGATTAAGGCATCCCTGTATATACCAGTTGCGTTGCTCCTGGCAGTATGGGTTCTAGTCACTTCTGGGGTGTGAGTTTTCAGTTGTATATAGTCCTGGGGACCATTCAGGCTTGTTTGCATTTGTGTTCCTCACGTGTGCCCCAAAGAATGAGGTGATTTGAAAAAATGCTATGCCCAAGATTACCATGCGAGTGCCGGCGGGGAAGTGGTTCAAATAGCTTCGGCTATCACTTCCTTATGTCCGGTCGTGATGGTCAAGCGGATTAAGGCGTCTCTGTACATGACAGTAGCGTTGCTCTTGGCAGTATGGGTTCGAGTCACTTCTGGGGTGTGAGTTTTCAGTTGTATATAGTCCTGGGGACCATTCAGGCTTGTTTGCATTTGTGTTCCTCACGTGTGCCCCAAAGAATGAGGTGATTTGATAAAATGCTATGCCCAAGATTACCATCCAAGTGCCGGCGGGCAAGTGGTTCAAATAGCTTCGGCTATCACTTCCTTATGTCCGGTCGTGATGGTCAAGCAGATTAAGGCGTCCCTGTACATACCAGTTGCGTTGCTCCTGGCAGTATGGGTTCGAGTCACTTTTGGGGTGTGAGTTTTCAGTTGTATATAGTCCTGGGGACCATTCAGGCTTGTTTGCATTTGTGTTCCTCACGTGTGCCCCAAAGAATGAGGTGATTTGATAAAATGCTATGCCCAAGATTACCATCCGAGTGCCGGCGGGCAAGTGGTTCAAATAGCTTCGGATATCACTACCTAATGTCCGGTCGTGATGGTCAAGCGGATTAAGGCGTCCCTGTACATACCAGTTGCGTTGCTCCTGGCAGTATGGGTTCGAGTCACTTCTGGGGTGTGAGTTTTCGGTTTATATATTCCTGGGGACCATTCAGGCTTGTTTGCATTTGTGTTCCTCACGTGTGCCCCAAAGAATGAGGTGATTTGATAAAATGCTATGCCCAAGATTACCATCCAAGTGCCGGCGGGCAAGTGGTTCAAATAGCTTCGGCTATCACTTCCTTATGTCCGGTCGTGATGGTCAAGCAGATTAAGGCGTCCCTGTACATACCAGTTGCGTTGCTCCTGGCAGTATGGGTTCGAGTCACTTCTGGGGTGTGAGTTTTCAGTTGTATATAGTCCTGGGGACCATTCAGGCTTGTTTGCATTTGTGTTCCTCACGTGTGCCCCAAAGAATGAGGTGATTTGATAAAATGCTATGCCCAAGATTACCATCCGAGTGCCGGCGGGGAAGTGGTTCAAATAGCTTCGGCTATCACTTCCTTATGTCCGGTCGTGATGGTCAAGCGGATTAAGGCGTCTCTGTACATAACAGTAGCGTTGCTCTTGGCAGTATGGGTTCGAGTCACTTCTGGGGTGTGAGTTTTCAGTTGTATATAGTCCTGGGGACCATTCAGGCTTGTTTGCATTTGTGTTCCTCACGTGTGCCCCAAAGAATGAGGTGATTTGATAAAATGCTATGCCCAAGATTACCATCCAAGTGCCGGCGGGCAAGTGGTTCAAATAGCTTCGGCTATCACTTCCTTATGTCCGGTCGTGATGGTCAAGCAGATTAAGGCGTCCCTGTACATACCAGTTGCGTTGCTCCTGGCAGTATGGGTTCGAGTCACTTTTGGGGGGTGAGTTTTCAGTTGAATATAGTCCTGGGGACCATTCAGGCTTGTTTGCATTTGTGTTCCTCACGTGTGCCCCAAAGAATGAGGTGATTTGATAAAATGCTATGCCCAAGATTACCATCCGAGTGCCGGCGGGCACGTGGTTCAAATAGCTTCGGCTATCACTTCCTTATGTCCGGTCGTGATGGTCAAGCGGATTAAGGCATCCCTGTAAATACCAGTTGCGTTGCTCCTGGCAGTATGGGTTCTAGTCACTTCTGGGGTGTGAGTTTTCAGTTGTATATAGTCCTGGGGACCATTCAGGCTTGTTTGCATTTGTGTTCCTCACGTGTGCCCCAAAGAATGAGGTGATTTGACAAAATGCTATGCCCAAGATTACCATGCGAGTGCCGGCGGGGAAGTGGTTCAAATAGCTTCGGCTATCACTTCCTTATGTCCGGTCGTGATGGTCAAGCGGATTAAGGCGTCTCTGTACATAACAGTAGCGTTGCTCTTGGCAGTATGGGTTCGAGTCACTTCTGGGGTGTGAGTTTTCAGTTGTATATAGTCCTGGGGACCATTCAGGCTTGTTTGCATTTGTGTTCCTCACGTGTGCCCCAAAGAATGAGGTGATTTGATAAAATGCTATGCCCAAGATTACCATCCGAGTGCCGGCGGGGAAGTGGTTCAAATAGCTTCGGCTATCACTTCCTTATGTCCGGTCGTGATGGTCAAGCGGATTAAGGCGTCCCTGTACATACCAGTTGCGTTGCTCCTGGCAGTATGGGTTCGAGTCACTTCTGGGGTGTGAGTTTTCAGTTGTATATAGTCCTGGGGACCATTCAGGCTTGTTTGCATTTGTGTTCCTCACGTGTGCCCCAAAGAATGAGGTGATTTGATAAAATGCTATGCCCAAGATTACCATCCGAGTGCCGGCAGGGAAGTGGTTCAAATAGCTTCGGCTATCACTTCCTTATGTCCGGTCGTGATGGTCAAGCGGATTAAGGCGTCCATGGACATACCAGTTGCGTTGCTCCTGGCAGTATGGGTTCGAGTCACTTCTGGGGTGTGAGTTTTCAGTTGTATATTGTCCTGGGGACCATTCAGGCTTGTTTGCATTTGTGTTCCTCACGTGTGCCCCAAAGAATGAGGTGATTTGATAAAATGCTATGCCCAAGATTACCATCCGAGTGCAGTCGGGGAAGTGGTTCAAATAGCTTCGGCTATCACTTCCTTATGTCCGGTCGTGATGGTCAAGCAGATTAAGGCGTCCCTGTACATACCAGTTGCGTTGCTCCTGGCAGTATGGGTTCGAGTCACTTTTGGGGTGTGAGTTTTCAGTTGTATATAGTCCTGGGGACCATTCAGGCTTGTTTGCATTTGTGTTCCTCACGTGTGCCCCAAAGAATGAGGTGATTTGATAAAATGCTATGCCCAAGATTACCATCCGAGTGCCGGCGGGCACGTGGTTCAAATAGCTTCGGCTATCACTTCCTTATGTCCGGTCGTGATGGTCAAGCGGATTAAGGCGTCCCTGTAAATACCAGTTGCGTTGCTCCTGGCAGTATGGGTTCTAGTCACTTCTGGGGTGTGAGTTTTCAGTTGTATATAGTCCTGGGGACCATTCAGGCTTGTTTGCATTTGTGTTCCTCACGTGTGCCCCAAAGAATGAGGTGATTTGACAAAATGCTATGCCCAAGATTACCATGCGAGTGCCGGCGGGGAAGTGGTTCAAATAGCTTCGGCTATCACTTCCTTATGTCCGGTCGTGATGGTCAAGCGGATTAAGGCGTCTCTGTACATAACAGTAGCGTTGCTCTTGGCAGTATGGGTTCGAGTCACTTCTGGGGTGTGAGTTTTCAGTTGTATATAGTCCTGGGGACCATTCAGGCTTGTTTGCATTTGTGTTCCTCACGTGTGCCCCAAAGAATGAGGTGATTTGATAAAATGCTATGCCCAAGATTACCATCCGAGTGCTGGCGGGGAAGTGGTTCAAATAGCTTAGGCTATCACTTCCTTATGTCCGGTCGTGATGGTCAAGCGGATTAAGGCGTCCCTGTACATACCAGTTGCGTTGCTCCTGGCAGTATGGGTTCGAGTCACTTCTGGGGTGTGAGTTTTCAGTTGTATATTATAATGGGGACCATTCAGGCTTGTTTGCATTTGTGTTCCTCACGTGTGCCCCAAAGAATGAGGTGATTTGATAAAATGCTATGCCTAAGAATACTATCCGAGTGCCGGCAGGGAAGTGGTTCAAATAGCTTCGGCTATCACTTCCTTATGTCCGGTCGTGATGGTCAAATGGATTAAGGCGTCCCTGTACATACCAGTTGCGTTGCTCCTGGCAGTATGGGTTCGAGTCACTTCTGGGGTGTGAGTTTTCAGTTGTATATAGTCCTGGGGACCATTCAGGCTTGTTTGCATTTGTGTTCCTCACGTGTGCCCCAAAGAATGAGGTGATTTGATAAAATGCTATGCCCAAGATTACCATCCGAGTGCCGGCGGGGAAGTGGTTCAAATAGCTTCGGCTATCACTTCCTTATGTCCGGTCGTGATGGTCAAGCGGATTAAGGCGTCCCTGTACATACCAGTTGCGTTGCTCCTGGCAGTATGGGTTCGAGTCACTTCTGGGGTGTGAGTTTTCAGTTGTATATAGTCCTGGGGACTATTCAGGCTTGTTTGCATTTGTGTTCCTCACGTGTGCTCCAAAGAATGAGGTGATTTGATAAAATTCTATGCCCAAGATTACCATCCGAGTGCCGGCGGGGAAGTGGTTCAAATAGCTTCGGCTATCACTTCCTTATGTCCGGTCGTGATGGTCAAGCGGATTAAGGCGTCCCTGTACATACCACCTTGCGTTGCTCCTGGTAGTATGGGTTCGAGTCACTTCTGGGGTGTGAGTTTTCAGTTGTATATAGTCCTGGGGACCATTCAGGCTTGTTTGCATTTGTGTTCCTCACGTGTGCCCCAAAGAATGAGGTGATTTGATAAAATGCTATGCCCAAGATTACCATCCGAGTGCCGGCAGGGAAGTGGTTCAAATAGCTTCGGCTATCACTTCCTTATGTCCGGTCGTGATGGTCAAGCGGATTAAGGCGTCCCTGTACATACCAGTTGCGTTGCTCCTGGCAGTATGGGTTCGAGTCACTTCTGGGGTGTGAGTTTTCAGTTGTATATAGTCCTGGGGACCATTCAGGCTTGTTTGCATTTGTGTTCCTCACGTGTGCCCCAAAGAATGAGGTGATTTGATAAAATGCTATGCCCAAGATTACCATCCGAGTGCCGGCGGGGAAGTGGTTCAAATAGCTTCGCCTATCACTTCCTTATGTCCGGTTGTGATGGTCAAGCGGATTAAGGCGTCCCTGTACATACCAGTTGCGTTGCTCCTGGCAGTATGGGTTCGAGTCACTTCTGGGGTGTGAGTTTTCAGTTGTATATAGTCCTGGGGACCATTCAGGCTTGTTTGCATTTGTGTTCCTCACGTGTGCCCCAAAGAATGAGGTTATTTGATAAAATGCTATGCCCAAGATTACCATCCGAGTGCCGGCGGGGAAGTGGTTCAAATAGCTTCGGCTATCACTTCCTTATGTCCGGTCGTGATGGTCAAGCGGATTAAGGCGTCCCTGTACATACCAGTTGCGTTGCTCCTGGCAGTATGGGTTCGAGTCACTTCTGGGGTGTGAGTTTTCAGTTGTATATAGTCCTGGGGACCATTCAGGCTTGTTTGCATTTGTGTTCCTCACGTGTGCCCCAAAGAATGAGGTGATTTGATAAAATGCTATGCCCAAGATTACCATCCGAGTGCCGGCGGGGAAGTGGTTTAAATAGCTTCGGCTATCACATCCTTATGTCCGGTCGTGATGGTCAAGCGGATTAAGGCGTCCATGTACATAACAGTTGCTTTGCTCCTGGCAGTATGGGTTCGAGTCACTTCTGGGGTGTGAGTTTTCAGTTGTATATAGTCTTGGGGACCATTCAGGCTTGTTTGCATTTGTGTTCCTCACGTGTGCCCCAAAGAATGAGGTGATTTGATAAAATGCTATGCCCAAGATTACCATCCGAGTGCCGGCAGGGAAGTGGTTCAAATAGCTTTGGCTATCACTTCCTTATGTCCGGTCGTGATGGTCAAGCGGATTAAGGCGTCCCTGTACATACCAATTGCGTTGCTCCTGGCAGTATGGGTTCGAGTCACTTCTGGGGTGTGAGTTTTCAGTTGCATATAGTCCTGGGGACCATTCAGGCTTGTTTGCATTTGTGTTCCTCACGTGTGCCCCAAAGAATGAGGTGATTCAATAAAATGCTATGCCCAAGATTACCATCCGAGTGCCGGCGGGGAAGTGGTTCAAATAGCTTCGGCTATCACTTCCTTATGTCCGGTCGTGATGGTCAAGCGGATTAAGGCGTCCCTGTACATACCAGTTGCGTTGCTCCTGGCAGTATGGGTTCGAGTCACTTCTGGGGTGTGAGTTTTCAGTTGTATATAGTCCTGGGGACCATTCAGGCTTGTTTGCATTTGTGTTCCTCACGTGTGCCCCAAAGAATGAGGTGATTTGATAAAATGCTATGCCCAAGATTACCATCCGAGTGCCGGCAGGGAAGTGGTTCAAATAGCTTCGGCTATCACTTCCTTATGTCCGGTCGTGATGGTCAAGCGGATTAAGGCGTCCATGGACATACCAGTTGCGTTGCTCCTGGCAGTATGGGTTCGAGTCACTTCTGGGGTGTGAGTTTTCAGTTGTATATTGTCCTGGGGACCATTCAGGCTTGTTTGCATTTGTGTTCCTCACGTGTGCCCCAAAGAATGAGGTGATTTGATAAAATGCTATGCCCAAGATTACCATCCGAGTGCAGTCGGGGAAGTGGTTCAAATAGCTTCGGCTATCACTTCCTTATGTCCGGTCGTGATGGTCAAGCAGATTAAGGCGTCCCTGTACATACCAGTTGCGTTGCTCCTGGCAGTATGGGTTCGAGTCACTTTTGGGGTGTGAGTTTTCAGTTGTATATAGTCCTGGGGACCATTCAGGCTTGTTTGCATTTGTGTTCCTCACGTGTGCCCCAAAGAATGAGGTGATTTGATAAAATGCTATGCCCATGATTACCATCCGAGTGCCGGCGGGCACGTGGTTCAAATAGCTTCGGCTATCACTTCCTTATGTCCGGTCGTGATGGTCAAGCGGATTAA
>NW_027189132.1:1260618-1296928 GCF_040958095.1 Procambarus clarkii
CTAGAGTCTTCTTTATCGGAGTACATATCTTTTTGGCCTAGTTGGTTTGCGAATACAACATTCGTATATAATTTCTGCCATGGCTCTGTATATTGGACCTGTTGCGTTACAGGAAAATCTATTATTTTTCTTAATATCGGTTAGAATTCACAGACTAATGAGTAAAGTTTTTCCAAGATATGTTTTGGCAAAATATTGAAAAACACGTAAATTATGCGTCCACAAACGTATTTTCTGGTCTGTGCTAAGAACTAGACTGAATTATTCAAGGAGCGGGTTCCTTTTATATATACCCCAAGAGTTGTGTAAGTGAGGTGATTGACCTGAGCCTGAGTACATATAGGAATAACAATAGTGATATTAAATATATTTACGGGCTCACTAAAGTCCATGCTACATGGACACTTCGTTCTGAGTAGCTAAATCCGAAACAACAACAACAGTGATTTTATTAGTGTAAAAGAGAGAGAGAGAGAGAGAGAGAGAGAGAGAGAGAGAGAGAGAGAGAGAGAGAGAGAGAGAGAGAGAGAGAGAGAGAGAGAGAGAGAGAGAGAGGAGAGAGAGAGAGAGAGAGAGAGAGAGAGAGAGAGAGAGAGAGAGAGAGAGAGTACAGTTTAATGCTGATAAATGCAAAGTTCTGAGGCTAGGTAATGATGATAGAGTTACAAGATACGAGCTAGATGGTAATGAGATTGCGAAAGGATCTGGGAGTTATGATTAGTAAGAATTTAAAACCATAGGATCAATGCATGAATGTTCGTAATAAATAAAATTGGACACTGGGATTTATTTATCGAAGCGTTTGTAACAAGAGACCTGATGTGGTTCTTCAGCTATATCTTGCTCTGGTTAGGCCCAATTTAGATTATTCAGTTCAGTTTTGGTCGCTGTCCTATAGAATGGATATAAATTCACTTGAACGTGTCCAGTGTAGGATGACTAAGTTAAACCCCTAAATTAGAAATCTTTCATATGAATAAAGATTAACAAAGCTTAAGCTGCATTCACGGGAAAGGCGAAGAGTTAGGGGTGACATGATTAAGGTTTACAAGTGGATGAATGGATATAATACAGGGGATATTAATGGAGTATTAAATGTATCAACACACGACAGAATGCGAAACAATTGGATAAGTTTAGATTTAGGAAATACTTGGGTAAATACTGGTTCGGTAACAGGGTTGTTGATTTGTGGAACCAATTACCATGAAACGCAGTGGAGGTGGGGTTCCTCGACTGTTTCAAGCATGGGTTGGACATGTATATGAGTGGGATTGGGTTGTTATAAATAGGAGGTGCCTCGTATGGGCCAATAGGCCTTCTGCAGTTACCTTCGTTCTTATGTGTTATGCAGTAATTTGCTCAACTAATCAACAACCGAACCAGTATTTATCAAGGTCTTTCCTAAATCTAAACATGTCCAATTTATAACCTTTTTTCGAGTTCTATTTTGTTTTGATTCCTTTAATATCCTATTATTATCCCCCTTTTGTTATTCCCATTCGTCAACTTGTACACCTCTAATATGTCACCACTAGTTTTTCACCTTATGTTAGTATTCTTTGCTTTCCTTATTCAGAGCAGACCTTTAGCGAAACATATAAAAGGCTGTATTAGTATGACAAGAAGTAAAAATTTCCAGTTAAATACATGAACTCAAAACAAAAATCGATGTAATGGAAATATATTGCATGAGCAGCAAAGATTTAGAGCAGACAGAGGTAAATACCGATCACAAATTTCTATCTCTCTACATTAAAAAATTCGAAGGCACATTATACAAACAATTCTTTTAAATCTTTATTAAAAAATCATATTCCATCAGACATTCAATTTTTACATTTAAAATTGTATATAGGGAGTTTAGCTTTTAAATTTCATAATAATTTCCCTAAATTAAGATAACTGTTCGTCTGGAGTTTTGGTCGTTGGGTTTGATCAATCTTGGCTTTTTGCATGAATCCTCGGAATTGTTACCGTCATCTTTTCTAGCTCGCTTTTTGGGCTGCAAATATTCGGTGCGGTTTTGCTCACAATTTTGTATCGTCATATCAAATGAAGTGCAGGGAGTTTGCTTATTACTTTTGATGGAATCATTCAAAGTAATGATCTTCTTATCGAGGCTTGTGACCAGCGTATCATTTCTTTTTTTCATTGGTACATCTGTAGACTGATTTTGTTTATCGCTTGTTTTTGCCTTATTGTCGATTACGACCTTTTCCTCCTTCTGTTGGAAATTTGCTTGCGAGCCTAGAGTCTTCTTTATCGGAGCACATACTCTTTTTGGCCTAGTTGGTTTGCGAATACAACATTCGTATATAATTTCTGCCATGGCTCTGTATATTGGACCTGTTGCGTTACAGGAAAATCTATTATTTTTCTTAATATCGGTTAGAATTCACAGACTAATGAGTAAAGTTTTTCCAAGATATGTTTTGGCAAAATATTGAAAAACACGTAAATTATGCGTCCACAAACGTATTTTCTGGTCTGTGCTAAGAACTAGACTGAATTATTCAAGGAGCGGGTTCCTTTTATATATACCCCAAGAGTTGTGTAAGTGAGGTGATTGACCTGAGCCTGAGTACATATAGGAATAACAATAGTGATATTAAATATATTTACGGGCTCACTAAAGTCCATGCTACATGGACACTTCGTTCTGAGTAGCTAAATCCGAAACAACAACAACAGTGATTTTATTAGTGTAAAAGAGAGAGAGAGAGAGAGAGAGAGAGAAGAGAGAGAGAGAGAGAGAGAGAGAGAGAGAGAGAGAGAGAGAGAGAGAGAGAGAGAGAGAGAGAGAGAGAGAGTACAGTTTAATGCTGATAAATGCAAAGTTCTGAGGCTAGGTAATGATGATAGAGTTACAAGATACGAGCTAGATGGTAATGAGATTGCGAAAGGGATCTGGGAGTTATGATTAGTAAGAATTTAAAACCATAGGATCAATGCATGAATGTTCGTAATAAATAAAATTGGACACTGGGATTTATTTATCGAAGCGTTTGTAACAAGAGACCTGATGTGGTTCTTCAGCTATATCTTGCTCTGGTTAGGCCCAATTTAGATTATTCAGTTCAGTTTTGGTCGCTGTCCTATAGAATGGATATAAATTCACTTGAACGTGTCCAGTGTAGGATGACTAAGTTAAACCCCTAAATTAGAAATCTTTCATATGAATAAAGATTAACAAAGCTTAAGCTGCATTCACGGGAAAGGCGAAGAGTTAGGGGGTGACATGATTAAGGTTTACAAGTGGATGAATGGATATAATACAGGGGATATTAATGGAGTATTAAATGTATCAACACACGACAGAATGCGAAACAATTGGATAAGTTTAGATTTAGGAAATACTTGGGTAAATACTGGTTCGGTAACAGGGTTGTTGATTTGTGGAACCAATTACCATGAAACGCAGTGGAGGTGGGGTTCCTCGACTGTTTCAAGCATGGGTTGGACATGTATATGAGTGGGATTGGGTTGTTATAAATAGGAGGTGCCTCGTATGGGCCAATAGGCCTTCTGCAGTTACCTTCGTTCTTATGTGTTATGCAGTAATTTGCTCAACTAATCAACAACCGAACCAGTATTTATCAAGGTCTTTCCTAAATCTAAACATGTCCAATTTATAACCTTTTTTCGAGTTCTATTTTGTTTTGATTCCTTTAATATCCTATTATTATCCCCCTTTTGTTATTCCCATTCGTCAACTTGTACACCTCTAATATGTCACCACTAGTTTTTCACCTTATGTTAGTATTCTTTGCTTTCCTTATTCAGAGCAGACCTTTAGCGAAACATATAAAAGGCTGTATTAGTATGACAAGAAGTAAAAATTTCCAGTTAAATACATGAACTCAAAACAAAAATCGATGTAATGGAAATATATTGCATGAGCAGCAAAGATTTAGAGCAGACAGAGGTAAATACCGATCACAAATTTCTATCTCTCTACATTAAAAAATTCGAAGGCACATTATACAAACAATTCTTTTAAATCTTTATTAAAAAATCATATTCCATCAGACATTCAATTTTTACATTTAAAATTGTATATAGGGAGTTTAGCTTTTAAATTTCATAATAATTTCCCTAAATTAAGATAACTGTTCGTCTGGAGTTTTGGTCGTTGGGTTTGATCAATCTTGGCTTTTTGCATGAATCCTCGGAATTGTTACCGTCATCTTTTCTAGCTCGCTTTTTGGGCTGCAAATATTCGGTGCGGTTTTGCTCACAATTTTGTATCGTCATATCAAATGAAGTGCAGGGAGTTTGCTTATTACTTTTGATGGAATCATTCAAAGTAATGATCTTCTTATCGAGGCTTGTGACCAGCGTATCATTTCTTTTTTTCATTGGTACATCTGTAGACTGATTTTGTTTATCGCTTGTTTTTGCCTTATTGTCGATTACGACCTTTTCCTCCTTCTGTTGGAAATTTGCTTGCGAGCCTAGAGTCTTCTTTATCGGAGCACATACTCTTTTTGGCCTAGTTGGTTTGCGAATACAACATTCGTATATAATTTCTGCCATGGCTCTGTATATTGGACCTGTTGCGTTACAGGAAAATCTATTATTTTTCTTAATATCGGTTAGAATTCACAGACTAATGAGTAAAGTTTTTCCAAGATATGTTTTGGCAAAATATTGAAAAACACGTAAATTATGCGTCCACAAACGTATTTTCTGGTCTGTGCTAAGAACTAGACTGAATTATTCAAGGAGCGGGTTCCTTTTATATATACCCCAAGAGTTGTGTAAGTGAGGTGATTGACCTGAGCCTGAGTACATATAGGAATAACAATAGTGATATTAAATATATTTACGGGCTCACTAAAGTCCATGCTACATGGACACTTCGTTCTGAGTAGCTAAATCCGAAACAACAACAACAGTGATTTTATTAGTGTAAAAGAGAGAGAGAGAGAGAGAGAGAGAGAGAGAGAGAGAGAGTACAGTTTAATGCTGATAAATGCAAAGTTCTGAGGCTAGGTAATGATGATAGAGTTACAAGATACGAGCTAGATGGTAATGAGATTGCGAAAGGGATCTGGGAGTTATGATTAGTAAGAATTTAAAACCATAGGATCAATGCATGAATGTTCGTAATAAATAAAATTGGACACTGGGATTTATTTATCGAAGCGTTTGTAACAAGAGACCTGATGTGGTTCTTCAGCTATATCTTGCTCTGGTTAGGCCCAATTTAGATTATTCAGTTCAGTTTTGGTCGCTGTCCTATAGAATGGATATAAATTCACTTGAACGTGTCCAGTGTAGGATGACTAAGTTAAACCCCTAAATTAGAAATCTTTCATATGAATAAAGATTAACAAAGCTTAAGCTGCATTCACGGGAAAGGCGAAGAGTTAGGGGGTGACATGATTAAGGTTTACAAGTGGATGAATGGATATAATACAGGGGATATTAATGGAGTATTAAATGTATCAACACACGACAGAATGCGAAACAATTGGATAAGTTTAGATTTAGGAAATACTTGGGTAAATACTGGTTCGGTAACAGGGTTGTTGATTTGTGGAACCAATTACCATGAAACGCAGTGGAGGTGGGGTTCCTCGACTGTTTCAAGCATGGGTTGGACATGTATATGAGTGGGATTGGGTTGTTATAAATAGGAGGTGCCTCGTATGGGCCAATAGGCCTTCTGCAGTTACCTTCGTTCTTATGTGTTATGCAGTAATTTGCTCAACTAATCAACAACCGAACCAGTATTTATCAAGGTCTTTCCTAAATCTAAACATGTCCAATTTATAACCTTTTTTCGAGTTCTATTTTGTTTTGATTCCTTTAATATCCTATTATTATCCCCCTTTTGTTATTCCCATTCGTCAACTTGTACACCTCTAATATGTCACCACTAGTTTTTCACCTTATGTTAGTATTCTTTGCTTTCCTTATTCAGAGCAGACCTTTAGCGAAACATATAAAAGGCTGTATTAGTATGACAAGAAGTAAAAATTTCCAGTTAAATACATGAACTCAAAACAAAAATCGATGTAATGGAAATATATTGCATGAGCAGCAAAGATTTAGAGCAGACAGAGGTAAATACCGATCACAAATTTCTATCTCTCTACATTAAAAAATTCGAAGGCACATTATACAAACAATTCTTTTAAATCTTTATTAAAAAATCATATTCCATCAGACATTCAATTTTTACATTTAAAATTGTATATAGGGAGTTTAGCTTTTAAATTTCATAATAATTTCCCTAAATTAAGATAACTGTTCGTCTGGAGTTTTGGTCGTTGGGTTTGATCAATCTTGGCTTTTTGCATGAATCCTCGGAATTGTTACCGTCATCTTTTCTAGCTCGCTTTTTGGGCTGCAAATATTCGGTGCGGTTTTGCTCACAATTTTGTATCGTCATATCAAATGAAGTGCAGGGTTTGCTTATTACTTTTGATGGAATCATTCAAAGTAATGATCTTCTTATCGAGGCTTGTGACCAGCGTATCATTTCTTTTTTTCATTGGTACATCTGTAGACTGATTTTGTTTATCGCTTGTTTTTGCCTTATTGTCGATTACGACCTTTTCCTCCTTCTGTTGGAAATTTGCTTGCGAGCCTAGAGTCTTCTTTATCGGAGCACATACTCTTTTTGGCCTAGTTGGTTTGCGAATACAACATTCGTATATAATTTCTGCCATGGCTCTGTATATTGGACCTGTTGCGTTACAGGAAAATCTATTATTTTTCTTAATATCGGTTAGAATTCACAGACTAATGAGTAAAGTTTTTCCAAGATATGTTTTGGCAAAATATTGAAAAACACGTAAATTATGCGTCCACAAACGTATTTTCTGGTCTGTGCTAAGAACTAGACTGAATTATTCAAGGAGCGGGTTCCTTTTATATATACCCCAAGAGTTGTGTAAGTGAGGTGATTGACCTGAGCCTGAGTACATATAGGAATAACAATAGTGATATTAAATATATTTACGGGCTCACTAAAGTCCATGCTACATGGACACTTCGTTCTGAGTAGCTAAATCCGAAACAACAACAACAGTGATTTTATTAGTGTAAAAGAGAGAGAGAGAGAGAGAGAGAGAGAGAGAGAGAGAGAGAGAGAGAGAGAGAGAGAGAGAGAGAGAGAGAGAGAGAGAGAGAGAGAGAGAGAGAGAGAGAGAGAGAGAGAGAGAGAGAGAGAGAGAGAGAGAGAGAGAGAGAGAGAGAGAGAGAGAGAGAGAGAGATTGTCAGGTACAGTTTAATGCTGATAAATGCAAAGTTCTGAGGCTAGGTAATGATGATAGAGTTACAAGATACGAGCTAGATGGTAATGAGATTGCGAAAGGGATCTGGGAGTTATGATTAGTAAGAATTTAAAACCATAGGATCAATGCATGAATGTTCGTAATAAATAAAATTGGACACTGGGATTTATTTATCGAAGCGTTTGTAACAAGAGACCTGATGTGGTTCTTCAGCTATATCTTGCTCTGGTTAGGCCCAATTTAGATTATTCAGTTCAGTTTTGGTCGCTGTCCTATAGAATGGATATAAATTCACTTGAACGTGTCCAGTGTAGGATGACTAAGTTAAACCCCTAAATTAGAAATCTTTCATATGAATAAAGATTAACAAAGCTTAAGCTGCATTCACGGGAAAGGCGAAGAGTTAGGGGGTGACATGATTAAGGTTTACAAGTGGATGAATGGATATAATACAGGGGATATTAATGGAGTATTAAATGTATCAACACACGACAGAATGCGAAACAATTGGATAAGTTTAGATTTAGGAAATACTTGGGTAAATACTGGTTCGGTAACAGGGTTGTTGATTTGTGGAACCAATTACCATGAAACGCAGTGGAGGTGGGGTTCCTCGACTGTTTCAAGCATGGGTTGGACATGTATATGAGTGGGATTGGGTTGTTATAAATAGGAGGTGCCTCGTATGGGCCAATAGGCCTTCTGCAGTTACCTTCGTTCTTATGTGTTATGCAGTAATTTGCTCAACTAATCAACAACCGAACCAGTATTTATCAAGGTCTTTCCTAAATCTAAACATGTCCAATTTATAACCTTTTTTCGAGTTCTATTTTGTTTTGATTCCTTTAATACCTATTATTATCCCCCTTTTGTTATTCCCATTCGTCAACTTGTACACCTCTAATATGTCACCACTAGTTTTTCACCTTATGTTAGTATTCTTTGCTTTCCTTATTCAGAGCAGACCTTTAGCGAAACATATAAAAGGCTGTATTAGTATGACAAGAAGTAAAAATTTCCAGTTAAATACATGAACTCAAAACAAAAATCGATGTAATGGAAATATATTGCATGAGCAGCAAAGATTTAGAGCAGACAGAGGTAAATACCGATCACAAATTTCTATCTCTCTACATTAAAAAATTCGAAGGCACATTATACAAACAATTCTTTTAAATCTTTATTAAAAAATCATATTCCATCAGACATTCAATTTTTACATTTAAAATTGTATATAGGGAGTTTAGCTTTTAAATTTCATAATAATTTCCCTAAATTAAGATAACTGTTCGTCTGGAGTTTTGGTCGTTGGGTTTGATCAATCTTGGCTTTTTGCATGAATCCTCGGAATTGTTACCGTCATCTTTTCTAGCTCGCTTTTTGGGCTGCAAATATTCGGTGCGGTTTTGCTCACAATTTTGTATCGTCATATCAAATGAAGTGCAGGGAGTTTGCTTATTACTTTTGATGGAATCATTCAAAGTAATGATCTTCTTATCGAGGCTTGTGACCAGCGTATCATTTCTTTTTTTCATTGGTACATCTGTAGACTGATTTTGTTTATCGCTTGTTTTTGCCTTATTGTCGATTACGACCTTTTCCTCCTTCTGTTGGAAATTTGCTTGCGAGCCTAGAGTCTTCTTTATCGGAGCACATACTCTTTTTGGCCTAGTTGGTTTGCGAATACAACATTCGTATATAATTTCTGCCATGGCTCTGTATATTGGACCTGTTGCGTTACAGGAAAATCTATTATTTTTCTTAATATCGGTTAGAATTCACAGACTAATGAGTAAAGTTTTTCCAAGATATGTTTTGGCAAAATATTGAAAACACGTAAATTATGCGTCCACAAACGTATTTTCTGGTCTGTGCTAAGAACTAGACTGAATTATTCAAGGAGCGGGTTCCTTTTATATATACCCCAAGAGTTGTGTAAGTGAGGTGATTGACCTGAGCCTGAGTACATATAGGAATAACAATAGTGATATTAAATATATTTACGGGCTCACTAAAGTCCATGCTACATGGACACTTCGTTCTGAGTAGCTAAATCCGAAACAACAACAACAGTGATTTTATTAGTGTAAAAGAGAGAGAGAGAGAGAGAGAGAGAGAGAGAGAGAAGAGAGAGAGAGAGAGAGAGAGAGAGAGAGAGAGAGAGAGAGAGAGAGAGAGAGAGAGAGAGAGAGAGAGAGAGAGAGAGAGAGAGAGAGAGAGAGAGAGAGAGAGAGAGAGAGAGAGAGAGAGAGAGAGAGAGAGAGAGAGAGAGAGAGAGAGAGAGAGAGAGAGAGAGAGAGAGAGAGAGAGAGAGAGAGAGAGAGAGAGAGAGAGAGAGAGAGAGAGAGAGAGAGAGAGAGAGAGAGAGAGAGAGAAGAGAGAGTGAGAGATAGAGAGCAGGTACAGTTTAATGCTGTAAATGAGTTCGAGGCTAGATGATGATAGAGTTCAGATACAGCTAGATGGTAATGAGATTGCGAAAGGATCTGGAGTTATGATTAGTAAGAATTTAAAACCATAGGATCAATGCATGAATGTTCGTAATAAATAAATTGGACACTGGGATTTATTTATCGAAGCGTTTGTAACAAGAGACCTGATGTGGTTCTTCAGCTATATCTTGCTCTGGTTAGGCCCAATTTAGATTATTCAGTTCAGTTTTGGTCGCTGTCCTATAGAATGGATATAAATTCACTTGAACGTGTCCAGTGTAGGATGACTAAGTTAAACCCCTAAATTAGAAATCTTTCATATGAATAAAGATTAACAAAGCTTAAGCTGCATTCACGGGAAAGGCGAAGAGTTAGGGGGTGACATGATTAAGGTTTACAAGTGGATGAATGGATATAATACAGGGATATTAATGAGTATTAAATGTATCAACACACGACAGAATGCGAAACAATTGGATAAGTTTAGATTTAGGAAATACTTGGGTAAATACTGGTTCGGTAACAGGGTTGTTGATTTGTGGAACCAATTACCATGAAACGCAGTGGAGGTGGGGTTCCTCGACTGTTTCAAGCATGGTTGGACATGTATATGAGTGGGATTGGGTTGTTATAAATAGGAGGTGCCTCGTATGGGCCAATAGGCCTTCTGCAGTTACCTTCGTTCTTATGTGTTATGCAGTAATTTGCTCAACTAATCAACAACCGAACCAGTATTTATCAAGGTCTTTCCTAAATCTAAACATGTCCAATTTATAACCTTTTTTCGAGTTCTATTTTGTTTTGATTCCTTTAATACCCTATTATTATCCCCTTTTGTTATTCCCATTCGTCAACTTGTACACCTCTAATATGTCACCACTAGTTTTTCACCTTATGTTAGTATTCTTTGCTTTCCTTATTCGAGCAGATTTAGCGAACATAGCAAGTATAAAGGCTTTTAGCATATAAAAGGCTGTATTAGTATGACAAGAAGTAAAAATTTCCAGTTAAATACATGAACTCAAAACAAAAATCGATGTAATGGAAATATATTGCATGAGCAGCAAAGATTTAGAGCAGACAGAGGTAAATACCGATCACAAATTTCTATCTCTCTACATTAAAAAATTCGAAGGCACATTATACAAACAATTCTTTTAAATCTTTATTAAAAAATCATATTCCATCAGACATTCAATTTTTACATTTAAAATTGTATATAGGGTTTAGCTTTTAAATTTCATAATAATTTCCCTAAATTAAGATAACTGTTCGTCTGGAGTTTTGGTCGTTGGGTTTGATCAATCTTGACTTTTTGCATGAATCCTCGGAATTGTTACCGTCATCTTTTCTAGCTCGCTTTTTGGGCTGCAAATATTCGGTGCGGTTTTGCTCACAATTTTGTATCGTCATATCAAATGAAGTGCAGGGAGTTTGCTTATTACTTTTGATGGAATCATTCAAAGCAATGATCTTCTTATCGAGGCTTGTGACCAGCGTATCATTTCTTTTTTTCATTGGTACATCTGTAGACTGATTTTGTTTATCGCTTGTTTTTGCCTTATTGTCGATTACGACCTTTTCCTCCTTCTGTTGGAAATTTGCTTGCGAGCCTAGAGTCTTCTTTATCGGAGCACATACTCTTTTTGGCCTAGTTGGTTTGCGAATACAACATTCGTATATAATTTCTGCCATGGCTCTGTATATTGGACCTGTTGCGTTACAGGAAAATCTATTATTTTTCTTAATATCGGTTAGAATTCACAGACTAATGAGTAAAGTTTTTCCAAGATATGTTTTGGCAAAATATTGAAAAACACGTAAATTATGCGTCCACAAACGTATTTTCTGGTCTGTGCTAAGAACTAGACTGAATTATTCAAGGAGCGGGTTCCTTTTATATATACCCCAAGAGTTGTGTAGTGAGGTGATTGACCTGAGCCTGAGTACATATAGGAATAACAATAGTGATATTAAATATATTTACGGGCTCACTAAAGTCCATGCTACATGGACACTTCGTTCTGAGTAGCTAAATCCGAAACAACAACAACAGTGATTTTATTAGTGTAAAAGAGAGAGAGAGAGAGAGAGAGAGAGAGAGAGGAGAGAGAGAGAGAGAGAGAGAGAGAGAGAGAGAGAGAGAGAGAGAGAGAGAGAGAGAGAGAGAGAGAGAGAGAGAGAGAGAGAGAGAGAGAGAGAGTCAGGTACAGTTTAATGCTGATAAATGCAAAGTTCTGAGGCTAGGTAATGATGATAGAGTTACAAGATACGAGCTAGATGGTAATGAGATTGCGAAAGGGATCTGGGAGTTATGATTAGTAAGAATTTAAAACCATAGGATCAATGCATGAATGTTCGTAATAAATAAAATTGGACACTGGGATTTATTTATCGAAGCGTTTGTAACAAGAGACCTGATGTGGTTCTTCAGCTATATCTTGCTCTGGTTAGGCCCAATTTAGATTATTCAGTTCAGTTTTGGTCGCTGTCCTATAGAATGGATATAAATTCACTTGAACGTGTCCAGTGTAGGATGACTAAGTTAAACCCCTAAATTAGAAATCTTTCATATGAATAAAGATTAACAAAGCTTAAGCTGCATTCACGGGAAAGGCGAAGAGTTAGGGGGTGACATGATTAAGGTTTACAAGTGGATGAATGGATATAATACAGGGGATATTAATGGAGTATTAAATGTATCAACACACGACAGAATGCGAAACAATTGGATAAGTTTAGATTTAGGAAATACTTGGGTAAATACTGGTTCGGTAACAGGGTTGTTGATTTGTGGAACCAATTACCATGAAACGCAGTGGAGGTGGGGTTCCTCGACTGTTTCAAGCATGGGTTGGACATGTATATGAGTGGGATTGGGTTGTTATAAATAGGAGGTGCCTCGTATGGGCCAATAGGCCTTCTGCAGTTACCTTCGTTCTTATGTGTTATGCAGTAATTTGCTCAACTAATCAACAACCGAACCAGTATTTATCAAGGTCTTTCCTAAATCTAAACATGTCCAATTTATAACCTTTTTTCGAGTTCTATTTTGTTTTGATTCCTTTAATACCCTATTATTATCCCCCTTTTGTTATTCCCATTCGTCAACTTGTACACCTCTAATATGTCACCACTAGTTTTTCACCTTATGTTAGTATTCTTTGCTTTCCTTATTCAGAGCAGACCTTTAGCGAAACATATAAAAGGCTGTATTAGTATGACAAGAAGTAAAAATTTCCAGTTAAATACATGAACTCAAAACAAAAATCGATGTAATGGAAATATATTGCATGAGCAGCAAAGATTTAGAGCAGACAGAGGTAAATACCGATCACAAATTTCTATCTCTCTACATTAAAAAATTCGAAGGCACATTATACAAACAATTCTTTTAAATCTTTATTAAAAAATCATATTCCATCAGACATTCAATTTTTACATTTAAAATTGTATATAGGGAGTTTAGCTTTTAAATTTCATAATAATTTCCCTAAATTAAGATAACTGTTCGTCTGGAGTTTTGGTCGTTGGGTTTGATCAATCTTGGCTTTTTGCATGAATCCTCGGAATTGTTACCGTCATCTTTTCTAGCTCGCTTTTTGGGCTGCAAATATTCGGTGCGGTTTTGCTCACAATTTTGTATCGTCATATCAAATGAAGTGCAGGGAGTTTGCTTATTACTTTTGATGGAATCATTCAAAGTAATGATCTTCTTATCGAGGCTTGTGACCAGCGTATCATTTCTTTTTTTCATTGGTACATCTGTAGACTGATTTTGTTTATCGCTTGTTTTTGCCTTATTGTCGATTACGACCTTTTCCTCCTTCTGTTGGAAATTTGCTTGCGAGCCTAGAGTCTTCTTTATCGGAGCACATACTCTTTTTGGCCTAGTTGGTTTGCGAATACAACATTCGTATATAATTTCTGCCATGGCTCTGTATATTGGACCTGTTGCGTTACAGGAAAATCTATTATTTTTCTTAATATCGGTTAGAATTCACAGACTAATGAGTAAAGTTTTTCCAAGATATGTTTTGGCAAAATATTGAAAAACACGTAAATTATGCGTCCACAAACGTATTTTCTGGTCTGTGCTAAGAACTAGACTGAATTATTCAAGGAGCGGGTTCCTTTTATATATACCCCAAGAGTTGTGTAGTGAGGTGATTGACCTGAGCCTGAGTACATATAGGAATAACAATAGTGATATTAAATATATTTACGGGCTCACTAAAGTCCATGCTACATGGACACTTCGTTCTGAGTAGCTAAATCCGAAACAACAACAACAGTGATTTTATTAGTGTAAAAGAGAGAGAGAGAGAGAGAGAGAGAGAGAGAGAGAGAGAGAGAGAGAGAGAGAGAGAGAGAGAGAAGAGAGAGAGAGAGAGAGAGAGAGAGAGAGAGAGAGAGAGAGAGAGAGAGAGAGAGAGAGAGAGAGAGAGAGAGAGAGAGGAGAGAGAGAGAGAGAGAGGATTGAGGTACAGTTTAATGCTGATAAATGCAAAGTTCTGAGGCTAGGTAATGATGATAGAGTTACAAGATACGAGCTAGATGGTAATGAGATTGCGAAAGGGATCTGGGAGTTATGATTAGTAAGAATTTAAAACCATAGGATCAATGCATGAATGTTCGTAATAAATAAAATTGGACACTGGGATTTATTTATCGAAGCGTTTGTAACAAGAGACCTGATGTGGTTCTTCAGCTATATCTTGCTCTGGTTAGGCCCAATTTAGATTATTCAGTTCAGTTTTGGTCGCTGTCCTATAGAATGGATATAAATTCACTTGAACGTGTCCAGTGTAGGATGACTAAGTTAAACCCCTAAATTAGAAATCTTTCATATGAATAAAGATTAACAAAGCTTAAGCTGCATTCACGGGAAAGGCGAAGAGTTAGGGGGTGACATGATTAAGGTTTACAAGTGGATGAATGGATATAATACAGGGGATATTAATGGAGTATTAAATGTATCAACACACGACAGAATGCGAAACAATTGGATAAGTTTAGATTTAGGAAATACTTGGGTAAATACTGGTTCGGTAACAGGGTTGTTGATTTGTGGAACCAATTACCATGAAACGCAGTGGAGGTGGGGTTCCTCGACTGTTTCAAGCATGGGTTGGACATGTATATGAGTGGGATTGGGTTGTTATAAATAGGAGGTGCCTCGTATGGGCCAATAGGCCTTCTGCAGTTACCTTCGTTCTTATGTGTTATGCAGTAATTTGCTCAACTAATCAACAACCGAACCAGTATTTATCAAGGTCTTTCCTAAATCTAAACATGTCCAATTTATAACCTTTTTTCGAGTTCTATTTTGTTTTGATTCCTTTAATACCCTATTATTATCCCCCTTTTGTTATTCCCATTCGTCAACTTGTACACCTCTAATATGTCACCACTAGTTTTTCACCTTATGTTAGTATTCTTTGCTTTCCTTATTCAGAGCAGACCTTTAGCGAAACATATAAAAGGCTGTATTAGTATGACAAGAAGTAAAAATTTCCAGTTAAATACATGAACTCAAAACAAAAATCGATGTAATGGAAATATATTGCATGAGCAGCAAAGATTTAGAGCAGACAGAGGTAAATACCGATCACAAATTTCTATCTCTCTACATTAAAAAATTCGAAGGCACATTATACAAACAATTCTTTTAAATCTTTATTAAAAAATCATATTCCATCAGACATTCAATTTTTACATTTAAAATTGTATATAGGGAGTTTAGCTTTTAAATTTCATAATAATTTCCCTAAATTAAGATAACTGTTCGTCTGGAGTTTTGGTCGTTGGGTTTGATCAATCTTGACTTTTTGCATGAATCCTCGGAATTGTTACCGTCATCTTTTCTAGCTCGCTTTTTGGGCTGCAAATATTCGGTGCGGTTTTGCTCACAATTTTGTATCGTCATATCAAATGAAGTGCAGGGAGTTTGCTTATTACTTTTGATGGAATCATTCAAAGTAATGATCTTCTTATCGAGGCTTGTGACCAGCGTATCATTTCTTTTTTTCATTGGTACATCTGTAGACTGATTTTGTTTATCGCTTGTTTTTGCCTTATTGTCGATTACGACCTTTTCCTCCTTCTGTTGGAAATTTGCTTGCGAGCCTAGAGTCTTCTTTATCGGAGCACATACTCTTTTTGGCCTAGTTGGTTTGCGAATACAACATTCGTATATAATTTCTGCCATGGCTCTGTATATTGGACCTGTTGCGTTACAGGAAAATCTATTATTTTTCTTAATATCGGTTAGAATTCACAGACTAATGAGTAAAGTTTTTCCAAGATATGTTTTGGCAAAATATTGAAAAACACGTAAATTATGCGTCCACAAACGTATTTTCTGGTCTGTGCTAAGAACTAGACTGAATTATTCAAGGAGCGGGTTCCTTTTATATATACCCCAAGAGTTGTGTAGTGAGGTGATTGACCTGAGCCTGAGTACATATAGGAATAACAATAGTGATATTAAATATATTTACGGGCTCACTAAAGTCCATGCTACATGGACACTTCGTTCTGAGTAGCTAAATCCGAAACAACAACAACAGTGATTTTATTAGTGTAAAAGAGAGAGAGAGAGAGAGAGAGAGAGAGAGAGAGAGAGAGAGAGAGAGAGAGAGAGAGAGAGAGAGAGAGAGAGAGAGAGAGAGAGAGAGAGAGAGAGAGAGAGAGAGAGAGAGAGAGAGAGAGAGAGAGAGAGAGAGAGAGAGAGAGAGAGAGAGAGAGAGAGAGGTACAGTTTAATGCTGATAAATGCAAAGTTCAGAGGCTAGGTAATGATGATAGAGTTACAAGATACGAGCTAGATGGTAATGAGATTGCGAAAGGGATCTGGGAGTTATGATTAGTAAGAATTTAAAACCATAGGATCAATGCATGAATGTTCGTAATAAATAAAATTGGACACTGGGATTTATTTATCGAAGCGTTTGTAACAAGAGACCTGATGTGGTTCTTCAGCTATATCTTGCTCTGGTTAGGCCCAATTTAGATTATTCAGTTCAGTTTTGGTCGCTGTCCTATAGAATGGATATAAATTCACTTGAACGTGTCCAGTGTAGGATGACTAAGTTAAACCCCTAAATTAGAAATCTTTCATATGAATAAAGATTAACAAAGCTTAAGCTGCATTCACGGGAAAGGCGAAGAGTTAGGGGGTGACATGATTAAGGTTTACAAGTGGATGAATGGATATAATACAGGGGATATTAATGGAGTATTAAATGTATCAACACACGACAGAATGCGAAACAATTGGATAAGTTTAGATTTAGGAAATACTTGGGTAAATACTGGTTCGGTAACAGGGTTGTTGATTTGTGGAACCAATTACCATGAAACGCAGTGGAGGTGGGGTTCCTCGACTGTTTCAAGCATGGGTTGGACATGTATATGAGTGGGATTGGGTTGTTATAAATAGGAGGTGCCTCGTATGGGCCAATAGGCCTTCTGCAGTTACCTTCGTTCTTATGTGTTATGCAGTAATTTGCTCAACTAATCAACAACCGAACCAGTATTTATCAAGGTCTTTCCTAAATCTAAACATGTCCAATTTATAACCTTTTTTCGAGTTCTATTTTGTTTTGATTCCTTTAATACCTATTATTATCCCCCTTTTGTTATTCCCATTCGTCAACTTGTACACCTCTAATATGTCACCACTAGTATTTCACCTTATGTTAGTATTCTTTGCTTTCCTTATTCAGAGCAGACCTTTAGCGAAACATATAAAAGGCTGTATTAGTATGACAAGAAGTAAAAATTTCCAGTTAAATACATGAACTCAAAACAAAAATCGATGTAATGGAAATATATTGCATGAGCAGCAAAGATTTAGAGCAGACAGAGGTAAATACCGATCACAAATTTCTATCTCTCTACATTAAAAAATTCGAAGGCACATTATACAAACAATTCTTTTAAATCTTTATTAAAAAATCATATTCCATCAGACATTCAATTTTTACATTTAAAATTGTATATAGGGAGTTTAGCTTTTAAATTTCATAATAATTTCCCTAAATTAAGATAACTGTTCGTCTGGAGTTTTGGTCGTTGGGTTTGATCAATCTTGGCTTTTTGCATGAATCCTCGGAATTGTTACCGTCATCTTTTCTAGCTCGCTTTTTGGGCTGCAAATATTCGGTGCGGTTTTGCTCACAATTTTGTATCGTCATATCAAATGAAGTGCAGGGAGTTTGCTTATTACTTTTGATGGAATCATTCAAAGTAATGATCTTCTTATCGAGGCTTGTGACCAGCGTATCATTTCTTTTTTTCATTGGTACATCTGTAGACTGATTTTGTTTATCGCTTGTTTTTGCCTTATTGTCGATTACGACCTTTTCCTCCTTCTGTTGGAAATTTGCTTGCGAGCCTAGAGTCTTCTTTATCGGAGCACATACTCTTTTTGGCCTAGTTGGTTTGCGAATACAACATTCGTATATAATTTCTGCCATGGCTCTGTATATTGGACCTGTTGCGTTACAGGAAAATCTATTATTTTTCTTAATATCGGTTAGAATTCACAGACTAATGAGTAAAGTTTTTCCAAGATATGTTTTGGCAAAATATTGAAAAACACGTAAATTATGCGTCCACAAACGTATTTTCTGGTCTGTGCTAAGAACTAGACTGAATTATTCAAGGAGCGGGTTCCTTTTATATATACCCCAAGAGTTGTGTAAGTGAGGTGATTGACCTGAGCCTGAGTACATATAGGAATAACAATAGTGATATTAAATATATTTACGGGCTCACTAAAGTCCATGCTACATGGACACTTCGTTCTGAGTAGCTAAATCCGAAACAACAACAACAGTGATTTTATTAGTGTAAAAGAGAGAGAGAGAGAGAGAGAGAGAGAGAGAGAGAGAGAGAGAGAGAGAGGAGAGAGAAGAGAGAGAGAGAGAGAGAGAGAGAGAGAGAGAGAGAGAGAGAGAGAGAGAGAGAGAGAGAGAGAGAGAGTACAGTTTAATGCTGATAAATGCAAAGTTCTGAGGCTAGGTAATGATGATAGAGTTACAAGATACGAGCTAGATGGTAATGAGATTGCGAAAGGGATCTGGGAGTTATGATTAGTAAGAATTTAAAACCATAGGATCAATGCATGAATGTTCGTAATAAATAAAATTGGACACTGGGATTTATTTATCGAAGCGTTTGTAACAAGAGACCTGATGTGGTTCTTCAGCTATATCTTGCTCTGGTTAGGCCCAATTTAGATTATTCAGTTCAGTTTTGGTCGCTGTCCTATAGAATGGATATAAATTCACTTGAACGTGTCCAGTGTAGGATGACTAAGTTAAACCCCTAAATTAGAAATCTTTCATATGAATAAAGATTAACAAAGCTTAAGCTGCATTCACGGGAAAGGCGAAGAGTTAGGGGGTGACATGATTAAGGTTTACAAGTGGATGAATGGATATAATACAGGGGATATTAATGGAGTATTAAATGTATCAACACACGACAGAATGCGAAACAATTGGATAAGTTTAGATTTAGGAAATACTTGGGTAAATACTGGTTCGGTAACAGGGTTGTTGATTTGTGGAACCAATTACCATGAAACGCAGTGGAGGTGGGGTTCCTCGACTGTTTCAAGCATGGGTTGGACATGTATATGAGTGGGATTGGGTTGTTATAAATAGGAGGTGCCTCGTATGGGCCAATAGGCCTTCTGCAGTTACCTTCGTTCTTATGTGTTATGCAGTAATTTGCTCAACTAATCAACAACCGAACCAGTATTTATCAAGGTCTTTCCTAAATCTAAACATGTCCAATTTATAACCTTTTTTCGAGTTCTATTTTGTTTTGATTCCTTTAATACCCTATTATTATCCCCCTTTTGTTATTCCCATTCGTCAACTTGTACACCTCTAATATGTCACCACTAGTTTTTCACCTTATGTTAGTATTCTTTGCTTTCCTTATTCAGAGCAGACCTTTAGCGAAACATATAAAAGGCTGTATTAGTATGACAAGAAGTAAAAATTTCCAGTTAAATACATGAACTCAAAAAAAAATCGATGTAATGGAAATATATTGCATGAGCAGCAAAGATTTAGAGCAGACAGAGGTAAATACCGATCACAAATTTCTATCTCTCTACATTAAAAAATTCGAAGGCACATTATACAAACAATTCTTTTAAATCTTTATTAAAAAATCATATTCCATCAGACATTCAATTTTTACATTTAAAATTGTATATAGGGAGTTTAGCTTTTAAATTTCATAATAATTTCCCTAAATTAAGATAACTGTTCGTCTGGAGTTTTGGTCGTTGGGTTTGATCAATCTTGGCTTTTTGCATGAATCCTCGGAATTGTTACCGTCATCTTTTCTAGCTCGCTTTTTGGGCTGCAAATATTCGGTGCGGTTTTGCTCACAATTTTGTATCGTCATATCAAATGAAGTGCAGGGAGTTTGCTTATTACTTTTGATGGAATCATTCAAAGTAATGATCTTCTTATCGAGGCTTGTGACCAGCGTATCATTTCTTTTTTTCATTGGTACATCTGTAGACTGATTTTGTTTATCGCTTGTTTTTGCCTTATTGTCGATTACGACCTTTTCCTCCTTCTGTTGGAAATTTGCTTGCGAGCCTAGAGTCTTCTTTATCGGAGCACATACTCTTTTTGGCCTAGTTGGTTTGCGAATACAACATTCGTATATAATTTCTGCCATGGCTCTGTATATTGGACCTGTTGCGTTACAGGAAAATCTATTATTTTTCTTAATATCGGTTAGAATTCACAGACTAATGAGTAAAGTTTTTCCAAGATATGTTTTGGCAAAATATTGAAAAACACGTAAATTATGCGTCCACAAACGTATTTTCTGGTCTGTGCTAAGAACTAGACTGAATTATTCAAGGAGCGGGTTCCTTTTATATATACCCCAAGAGTTGTGTAAGTGAGGTGATTGACCTGAGCCTGAGTACATATAGGAATAACAATAGTGATATTAAATATATTTACGGGCTCACTAAAGTCCATGCTACATGGACACTTCGTTCTGAGTAGCTAAATCCGAAACAACAACAACAGTGATTTTATTAGTGTAAAGAGAGAGAGAGAGAGAGAGAGAGAGAGAGAGAGAGAGAGAGAGAGAGAGAGAGAGAGAGAGAGAGAGAGAGAGAGAGAGAGAGAGAGAGAGAGAGAGAGAGAGAGAGAGAGAGAGAGAGAGAGAGAGAGAGAGAGAGAGAGAGAGAGAGAGAGGTACAGTTTAATGCTGATAAATGCAAAGTTCTGAGGCTAGGTAATGATGATAGAGTTACAAGATACGAGCTAGATGGTAATGAGATTGCGAAAGGGATCTGGGAGTTATGATTAGTAAGAATTTAAAACCATAGGATCAATGCATGAATGTTCGTAATAAATAAAATTGGACACTGGGATTTATTTATCGAAGCGTTTGTAACAAGAGACCTGATGTGGTTCTTCAGCTATATCTTGCTCTGGTTAGGCCCAATTTAGATTATTCAGTTCAGTTTTGGTCGCTGTCCTATAGAATGGATATAAATTCACTTGAACGTGTCCAGTGTAGGATGACTAAGTTAAACCCCTAAATTAGAAATCTTTCATATGAATAAAGATTAACAAAGCTTAAGCTGCATTCACGGGAAAGGCGAAGAGTTAGGGGGTGACATGATTAAGGTTTACAAGTGGATGAATGGATATAATACAGGGGATATTAATGGAGTATTAAATGTATCAACACACGACAGAATGCGAAACAATTGGATAAGTTTAGATTTAGGAAATACTTGGGTAAATACTGGTTCGGTAACAGGGTTGTTGATTTGTGGAACCAATTACCATGAAACGCAGTGGAGGTGGGGTTCCTCGACTGTTTCAAGCATGGGTTGGACATGTATATGAGTGGGATTGGGTTGTTATAAATAGGAGGTGCCTCGTATGGGCCAATAGGCCTTCTGCAGTTACCTTCGTTCTTATGTGTTATGCAGTAATTTGCTCAACTAATCAACAACCGAACCAGTATTTATCAAGGTCTTTCCTAAATCTAAACATGTCCAATTTATAACCTTTTTTCGAGTTCTATTTTGTTTTGATTCCTTTAATACCCTATTATTATCCCCCTTTTGTTATTCCCATTCGTCAACTTGTACACCTCTAATATGTCACCACTAGTTTTTCACCTTATGTTAGTATTCTTTGCTTTCCTTATTCAGAGCAGACCTTTAGCGAAACATATAAAAGGCTGTATTAGTATGACAAGAAGTAAAAATTTCCAGTTAAATACATGAACTCAAAACAAAAATCGATGTAATGGAAATATATTGCATGAGCAGCAAAGATTTAGAGCAGACAGAGGTAAATACCGATCACAAATTTCTATCTCTCTACATTAAAAAATTCGAAGGCACATTATACAAACAATTCTTTTAAATCTTTATTAAAAAATCATATTCCATCAGACATTCAATTTTTACATTTAAAATTGTATATAGGGAGTTTAGCTTTTAAATTTCATAATAATTTCCCTAAATTAAGATAACTGTTCGTCTGGAGTTTTGGTCGTTGGGTTTGATCAATCTTGGCTTTTTGCATGAATCCTCGGAATTGTTACCGTCATCTTTTCTAGCTCGCTTTTTGGGCTGCAAATATTCGGTGCGGTTTTGCTCACAATTTTGTATCGTCATATCAAATGAAGTGCAGGGAGTTTGCTTATTACTTTTGATGGAATCATTCAAAGTAATGATCTTCTTATCGAGGCTTGTGACCAGCGTATCATTTCTTTTTTTCATTGGTACATCTGTAGACTGATTTTGTTTATCGCTTGTTTTTGCCTTATTGTCGATTACGACCTTTTCCTCCTTCTGTTGGAAATTTGCTTGCGAGCCTAGAGTCTTCTTTATCGGAGCACATACTCTTTTTGGCCTAGTTGGTTTGCGAATACAACATTCGTATATAATTTCTGCCATGGCTCTGTATATTGGACCTGTTGCGTTACAGGAAAATCTATTATTTTTCTTAATATCGGTTAGAATTCACAGACTAATGAGTAAAGTTTTTCCAAGATATGTTTTGGCAAAATATTGAAAAACACGTAAATTATGCGTCCACAAACGTATTTTCTGGTCTGTGCTAAGAACTAGACTGAATTATTCAAGGAGCGGGTTCCTTTTATATATACCCCAAGAGTTGTGTAAGTGAGGTGATTGACCTGAGCCTGAGTACATATAGGAATAACAATAGTGATATTAAATATATTTACGGGCTCACTAAAGTCCATGCTACATGGACACTTCGTTCTGAGTAGCTAAATCCGAAACAACAACAACAGTGATTTTATTAGTGTAAAAGAGAGAGAGAGAGAGAGAGAGAGAGAGAGAGAGAGAGAGAGAGAGAGAGAGAGAGAGAGAGAGAGAGAGAGAGAGAGAGAGAGAGAGAGAGAGAGAGAGAGAGAGAGAGAGAGAGAGAGAGAGAGAGAGAGAGAGAGAGAGAGAGAGAGAGAGAGAGAGAGAGAGAGAGAGGTACAGTTTAATGCTGATAAATGCAAAGTTCTGAGGCTAGGTAATGATGATAGAGTTACAAGATACGAGCTAGATGGTAATGAGATTGCGAAAGGGATCTGGGAGTTATGATTAGTAAGAATTTAAAACCATAGGATCAATGCATGAATGTTCGTAATAAATAAAATTGGACACTGGGATTTATTTATCGAAGCGTTTGTAACAAGAGACCTGATGTGGTTCTTCAGCTATATCTTGCTCTGGTTAGGCCCAATTTAGATTATTCAGTTCAGTTTTGGTCGCTGTCCTATAGAATGGATATAAATTCACTTGAACGTGTCCAGTGTAGGATGACTAAGTTAAACCCCTAAATTAGAAATCTTTCATATGAATAAAGATTAACAAAGCTTAAGCTGCATTCACGGGAAAGGCGAAGAGTTAGGGGGTGACATGATTAAGGTTTACAAGTGGATGAATGGATATAATACAGGGGATATTAATGGAGTATTAAATGTATCAACACACGACAGAATGCGAAACAATTGGATAAGTTTAGATTTAGGAAATACTTGGGTAAATACTGGTTCGGTAACAGGGTTGTTGATTTGTGGAACCAATTACCATGAAACGCAGTGGAGGTGGGGTTCCTCGACTGTTTCAAGCATGGGTTGGACATGTATATGAGTGGGATTGGGTTGTTATAAATAGGAGGTGCCTCGTATGGGCCAATAGGCCTTCTGCAGTTACCTTCGTTCTTATGTGTTATGCAGTAATTTGCTCAACTAATCAACAACCGAACCAGTATTTATCAAGGTCTTTCCTAAATCTAAACATGTCCAATTTATAACCTTTTTTCGAGTTCTATTTTGTTTTGATTCCTTTAATACCCTATTATTATCCCCCTTTTGTTATTCCCATTCGTCAACTTGTACACCTCTAATATGTCACCACTAGTTTTTCACCTTATGTTAGTATTCTTTGCTTTCCTTATTCAGAGCAGACCTTTAGCGAAACATATAAAAGGCTGTATTAGTATGACAAGAAGTAAAAATTTCCAGTTAAATACATGAACTCAAAACAAAAATCGATGTAATGGAAATATATTGCATGAGCAGCAAAGATTTAGAGCAGACAGAGGTAAATACCGATCACAAATTTCTATCTCTCTACATTAAAAAATTCGAAGGCACATTATACAAACAATTCTTTTAAATCTTTATTAAAAAATCATATTCCATCAGACATTCAATTTTTACATTTAAAATTGTATATAGGGAGTTTAGCTTTTAAATTTCATAATAATTTCCCTAAATTAAGATAACTGTTCGTCTGGAGTTTTGGTCGTTGGGTTTGATCAATCTTGGCTTTTTGCATGAATCCTCGGAATTGTTACCGTCATCTTTTCTAGCTCGCTTTTTGGGCTGCAAATATTCGGTGCGGTTTTGCTCACAATTTTGTATCGTCATATCAAATGAAGTGCAGGGAGTTTGCTTATTACTTTTGATGGAATCATTCAAAGTAATGATCTTCTTATCGAGGCTTGTGACCAGCGTATCATTTCTTTTTTTCATTGGTACATCTGTAGACTGATTTTGTTTATCGCTTGTTTTTGCCTTATTGTCGATTACGACCTTTTCCTCCTTCTGTTGGAAATTTGCTTGCGAGCCTAGAGTCTTCTTTATCGGAGCACATACTCTTTTTGGCCTAGTTGGTTTGCGAATACAACATTCGTATATAATTTCTGCCATGGCTCTGTATATTGGACCTGTTGCGTTACAGGAAAATCTATTATTTTTCTTAATATCGGTTAGAATTCACAGACTAATGAGTAAAGTTTTTCCAAGATATGTTTTGGCAAAATATTGAAAAACACGTAAATTATGCGTCCACAAACGTATTTTCTGGTCTGTGCTAAGAACTAGACTGAATTATTCAAGGAGCGGGTTCCTTTTATATATACCCCAAGAGTTGTGTAAGTGAGGTGATTGACCTGAGCCTGAGTACATATAGGAATAACAATAGTGATATTAAATATATTTACGGGCTCACTAAAGTCCATGCTACATGGACACTTCGTTCTGAGTAGCTAAATCCGAAACAACAACAACAGTGATTTTATTAGTGTAAAAGAGAGAGAGAGAGAGAGAGAGAGAGAGAGAGAGAGAGAGAGAGAGAGAGAGAGAGAGAGAGAGAGAGAGAGAGAGAGAGAGAGAGAGAGAGAGAGAGAGAGAGAGAGAGAGAGAGAGAGAGAGAGAGAGAGAGAGAGAGAGAGAGAGAGAGAGAGAGAGAGAGAGAGAGAGAGAGTACAGTTTAATGCTGATAAATGCAAAGTTCTGAGGCTAGGTAATGATGATAGAGTTACAAGATACGAGCTAGATGGTAATGAGATTGCGAAAGGGATCTGGGAGTTATGATTAGTAAGAATTTAAAACCATAGGATCAATGCATGAATGTTCGTAATAAATAAAATTGGACACTGGGATTTATTTATCGAAGCGTTTGTAACAAGAGACCTGATGTGGTTCTTCAGCTATATCTTGCTCTGGTTAGGCCCAATTTAGATTATTCAGTTCAGTTTTGGTCGCTGTCCTATAGAATGGATATAAATTCACTTGAACGTGTCCAGTGTAGGATGACTAAGTTAAACCCCTAAATTAGAAATCTTTCATATGAATAAAGATTAACAAAGCTTAAGCTGCATTCACGGGAAAGGCGAAGAGTTAGGGGGTGACATGATTAAGGTTTACAAGTGGATGAATGGATATAATACAGGGGATATTAATGGAGTATTAAATGTATCAACACACGACAGAATGCGAAACAATTGGATAAGTTTAGATTTAGGAAATACTTGGGTAAATACTGGTTCGGTAACAGGGTTGTTGATTTGTGGAACCAATTACCATGAAACGCAGTGGAGGTGGGGTTCCTCGACTGTTTCAAGCATGGGTTGGACATGTATATGAGTGGGATTGGGTTGTTATAAATAGGAGGTGCCTCGTATGGGCCAATAGGCCTTCTGCAGTTACCTTCGTTCTTATGTGTTATGCAGTAATTTGCTCAACTAATCAACAACCGAACCAGTATTTATCAAGGTCTTTCCTAAATCTAAACATGTCCAATTTATAACCTTTTTTCGAGTTCTATTTTGTTTTGATTCCTTTAATACCCTATTATTATCCCCCTTTTGTTATTCCCATTCGTCAACTTGTACACCTCTAATATGTCACCACTAGTTTTTCACCTTATGTTAGTATTCTTTGCTTTCCTTATTCAGAGCAGACCTTTAGCGAAACATATAAAAGGCTGTATTAGTATGACAAGAAGTAAAAATTTCCAGTTAAATACATGAACTCAAAACAAAAATCGATGTAATGGAAATATATTGCATGAGCAGCAAAGATTTAGAGCAGACAGAGGTAAATACCGATCACAAATTTCTATCTCTCTACATTAAAAAATTCGAAGGCACATTATACAAACAATTCTTTTAAATCTTTATTAAAAAATCATATTCCATCAGACATTCAATTTTTACATTTAAAATTGTATATAGGGAGTTTAGCTTTTAAATTTCATAATAATTTCCCTAAATTAAGATAACTGTTCGTCTGGAGTTTTGGTCGTTGGGTTTGATCAATCTTGGCTTTTTGCATGAATCCTCGGAATTGTTACCGTCATCTTTTCTAGCTCGCTTTTTGGGCTGCAAATATTCGGTGCGGTTTTGCTCACAATTTTGTATCGTCATATCAAATGAAGTGCAGGGAGTTTGCTTATTACTTTTGATGGAATCATTCAAAGTAATGATCTTCTTATCGAGGCTTGTGACCAGCGTATCATTTCTTTTTTTCATTGGTACATCTGTAGACTGATTTTGTTTATCGCTTGTTTTTGCCTTATTGTCGATTACGACCTTTTCCTCCTTCTGTTGGAAATTTGCTTGCGAGCCTAGAGTCTTCTTTATCGGAGCACATACTCTTTTTGGCCTAGTTGGTTTGCGAATACAACATTCGTATATAATTTCTGCCATGGCTCTGTATATTGGACCTGTTGCGTTACAGGAAAATCTATTATTTTTCTTAATATCGGTTAGAATTCACAGACTAATGAGTAAAGTTTTTCCAAGATATGTTTTGGCAAAATATTGAAAAACACGTAAATTATGCGTCCACAAACGTATTTTCTGGTCTGTGCTAAGAACTAGACTGAATTATTCAAGGAGCGGGTTCCTTTTATATATACCCCAAGAGTTGTGTAAGTGAGGTGATTGACCTGAGCCTGAGTACATATAGGAATAACAATAGTGATATTAAATATATTTACGGGCTCACTAAAGTCCATGCTACATGGACACTTCGTTCTGAGTAGCTAAATCCGAAACAACAACAACAGTGATTTTATTAGTGTAAAAGAGAGAGAGAGAGAGAGAGAGAGAGAGAGAGAGAGAGAGAGAGAGAGAGAGAGAGAGGAGAGAAGAGAGAGAGAGAGAGAGAGAGGAGAGAGAGAGAGAGAGAGAGGAGAGAGAGAGAGGAGAGATTGTCAGGTACAGTTTAATGCTGATAAATGCAAAGTTCTGAGGCTAGGTAATGATGATAGAGTTACAAGATACGAGCTAGATGGTAATGAGATTGCGAAAGGGATCTGGGAGTTATGATTAGTAAGAATTTAAAACCATAGGATCAATGCATGAATGTTCGTAATAAATAAAATTGGACACTGGGATTTATTTATCGAAGCGTTTGTAACAAGAGACCTGATGTGGTTCTTCAGCTATATCTTGCTCTGGTTAGGCCCAATTTAGATTATTCAGTTCAGTTTTGGTCGCTGTCCTATAGAATGGATATAAATTCACTTGAACGTGTCCAGTGTAGGATGACTAAGTTAAACCCCTAAATTAGAAATCTTTCATATGAATAAAGATTAACAAAGCTTAAGCTGCATTCACGGGAAAGGCGAAGAGTTAGGGGGTGACATGATTAAGGTTTACAAGTGGATGAATGGATATAATACAGGGGATATTAATGGAGTATTAAATGTATCAACACACGACAGAATGCGAAACAATTGGATAAGTTTAGATTTAGGAAATACTTGGGTAAATACTGGTTCGGTAACAGGGTTGTTGATTTGTGGAACCAATTACCATGAAACGCAGTGGAGGTGGGGTTCCTCGACTGTTTCAAGCATGGGTTGGACATGTATATGAGTGGGATTGGGTTGTTATAAATAGGAGGTGCCTCGTATGGGCCAATAGGCCTTCTGCAGTTACCTTCGTTCTTATGTGTTATGCAGTAATTTGCTCAACTAATCAACAACCGAACCAGTATTTATCAAGGTCTTTCCTAAATCTAAACATGTCCAATTTATAACCTTTTTTCGAGTTCTATTTTGTTTTGATTCCTTTAATACCCTATTATTATCCCCTTTTGTTATTCCCATTCGTCAACTTGTACACCTCTAATATGTCACCACTAGTTTTTCACCTTATGTTAGTATTCTTTGCTTTCCTTATTCAGAGCAGACCTTTAGCGAAACATATAAAAGGCTGTATTAGTATGACAAGAAGTAAAAATTTCCAGTTAAATACATGAACTCAAAACAAAAATCGATGTAATGGAAATATATTGCATGAGCAGCAAAGATTTAGAGCAGACAGAGGTAAATACCGATCACAAATTTCTATCTCTCTACATTAAAAAATTCGAAGGCACATTATACAAACAATTCTTTTAAATCTTTATTAAAAAATCATATTCCATCAGACATTCAATTTTTACATTTAAAATTGTATATAGGGAGTTTAGCTTTTAAATTTCATAATAATTTCCCTAAATTAAGATAACTGTTCGTCTGGAGTTTTGGTCGTTGGGTTTGATCAATCTTGGCTTTTTGCATGAATCCTCGGAATTGTTACCGTCATCTTTTCTAGCTCGCTTTTTGGGCTGCAAATATTCGGTGCGGTTTTGCTCACAATTTTGTATCGTCATATCAAATGAAGTGCAGGGAGTTTGCTTATTACTTTTGATGGAATCATTCAAAATGATCTTCTTATCGAGGCTTGTGACCAGCGTATCATTTCTTTTTTTCATTGGTACATCTGTAGACTGATTTTGTTTATCGCTTGTTTTTGCCTTATTGTCGATTACGACCTTTTCCTCCTTCTGTTGGAAATTTGCTTGCGAGCCTAGAGTCTTCTTTATCGGAGCACATACTCTTTTTGGCCTAGTTGGTTTGCGAATACAACATTCGTATATAATTTCTGCCATGGCTCTGTATATTGGACCTGTTGCGTTACAGGAAAATCTATTATTTTTCTTAATATCGGTTAGAATTCACAGACTAATGAGTAAAGTTTTTCCAAGATATGTTTTGGCAAAATATTGAAAAACACGTAAATTATGCGTCCACAAACGTATTTTCTGGTCTGTGCTAAGAACTAGACTGAATTATTCAAGGAGCGGGTTCCTTTTATATATACCCCAAGAGTTGTGTAAGTGAGGTGATTGACCTGAGCCTGAGTACATATAGGAATAACAATAGTGATATTAAATATATTTACGGGCTCACTAAAGTCCATGCTACATGGACACTTCGTTCTGAGTAGCTAAATCCGAAACAACAACAACAGTGATTTTATTAGTGTAAAAGAGAGAGAGAGAGAGAGAGGAGAGAGAGAGAGAGAGAGAGAGAGAGAGAGAGAGAGAAGAGAGAGAGAGAGAGAGAGAGAGAGAGAGAGAGAGAGAGAGAGAGAGAGAGAGGAGAGAGAGAGAGAGAGAGAGAGAGAGAGAGAGAGAGAGAGAGAGAGGAGGTACAGTTTAATGCTGATAAATGCAAAGTTCTGAGGCTAGGTAATGATGATAGAGTTACAAGATACGAGCTAGATGGTAATGAGATTGCGAAAGGGATCTGGGAGTTATGATTAGTAAGAATTTAAAACCATAGATCAATGCATGAATGTTCGTAATAAATAAAATTGGACACTGGGATTTATTTATCGAAGCGTTTGTAACAAGAGACCTGATGTGGTTCTTCAGCTATATCTTGCTCTGTTAGGCCCAATTTAGATTATTCAGTTCAGTTTTGGTCGCTGTCCTATAGAATGGATATAAATTCACTTGAACGTGTCCAGTGTAGGATGACTAAGTTAAACCCCTAAATTAGAAATCTTTCATATGAATAAAGATTAACAAAGCTTAAGCTGCATTCACGGGAAAGGCGAAGAGTTAGGGGGTGACATGATTAAGGTTTACAAGTGGATGAATGGATATAATACAGGGATATTAATGGAGTATTAAATGTATCAACACACGACAGAATGCGAAACAATTGGATAAGTTTAGATTTAGGAAATACTTGGGTAAATACTGGTTCGGTAACAGGGTTGTTGATTTGTGGAACCAATTACCATGAAACGCAGTGGAGGTGGGGTTCCTCGACTGTTTCAAGCATGGGTTGGACATGTATATGAGTGGGATTGGGTTGTTAAAATAGGAGGTGCCTCGTATGGGCCAATAGGCCTTCTGCAGTTACCTTCGTTCTTATGTGTTATGCAGTAATTTGCTCAACTAATCAACACCGAACCAGTATTTTATCAAGGTCTTTCCTAAATCTAAACATGTCCAATTTATAACCTTTTTTCGAGTTCTATTTTGTTTTGATTCCTTTAATACCCTATTATTATCCCCCTTTTGTTATTCCCATTCGTCAACTTGTACACCTCTAATATGTCACCACTAGTTTTTCACCTTATGTTAGTATTCTTTGCTTTCCTTATTCAGAGCAGACCTTTAGCGAAACATATAAAAGGCTGTATTAGTATGACAAGAAGTAAAAATTTCCAGTTAAATACATGAACTCAAAACAAAAATCGATGTAATGGAAATATATTGCATGAGCAGCAAAGATTTAGAGCAGACAGAGGTAAATACCGATCACAAATTTCTATCTCTCTACATTAAAAAATTCGAAGGCACATTATACAAACAATTCTTTTAAATCTTTATTAAAAAATCATATTCCATCAGACATTCAATTTTTACATTTAAAATTGTATATAGGGAGTTTAGCTTTTAAATTTCATAATAATTTCCCTAAATTAAGATAACTGTTCGTCTGGAGTTTTGGTCGTTGGGTTTGATCAATCTTGGCTTTTTGCATGAATCCTCGGAATTGTTACCGTCATCTTTTCTAGCTCGCTTTTTGGGCTGCAAATATTCGGTGCGGTTTTGCTCACAATTTTGTATCGTCATATCAAATGAAGTGCAGGGAGTTTGCTTATTACTTTTGATGGAATCATTCAAAGTAATGATCTTCTTATCGAGGCTTGTGACCAGCGTATCATTTCTTTTTTTCATTGGTACATCTGTAGACTGATTTTGTTTATCGCTTGTTTTTGCCTTATTGTCGATTACGACCTTTTCCTCCTTCTGTTGGAAATTTGCTTGCGAGCCTAGAGTCTTCTTTATCGGAGCACATACTCTTTTTGGCCTAGTTGGTTTGCGAATACAACATTCGTATATAATTTCTGCCATGGCTCTGTATATTGGACCTGTTGCGTTACAGGAAAATCTATTATTTTTCTTAATATCGGTTAGAATTCACAGACTAATGAGTAAAGTTTTTCCAAGATATGTTTTGGCAAAATATTGAAAAACACGTAAATTATGCGTCCACAAACGTATTTTCTGGTCTGTGCTAAGAACTAGACTGAATTATTCAAGGAGCGGGTTCCTTTTATATATACCCCAAGAGTTGTGTAAGTGAGGTGATTGACCTGAGCCTGAGTACATATAGGAATAACAATAGTGATATTAAATATATTTACGGGCTCACTAAAGTCCATGCTACATGGACACTTCGTTCTGAGTAGCTAAATCCGAAACAACAACAACAGTGATTTTATTAGTGTAAAGAGAGAGAGAGAGAGAGAGAGAGAGAGAGAGAGAGAGAGAGAGAGAGAGAGATTGTCAGGTACAGTTTAATGCTGATAAATGCAAAGTTCTGAGGCTAGGTAATGATGATAGAGTTACAAGATACGAGCTAGATGGTAATGAGATTGCGAAAGGGATCTGGGAGTTATGATTAGTAAGAATTTAAAACCATAGGATCAATGCATGAATGTTCGTAATAAATAAAATTGGACACTGGGATTTATTTATCGAAGCGTTTGTAACAAGAGACCTGATGTGGTTCTTCAGCTATATCTTGCTCTGGTTAGGCCCAATTTAGATTATTCAGTTCAGTTTTGGTCGCTGTCCTATAGAATGGATATAAATTCACTTGAACGTGTCCAGTGTAGGATGACTAAGTTAAACCCCTAAATTAGAAATCTTTCATATGAATAAAGATTAACAAAGCTTAAGCTGCATTCACGGGAAAGGCGAAGAGTTAGGGGGTGACATGATTAAGGTTTACAAGTGGATGAATGGATATAATACAGGGGATATTAATGGAGTATTAAATGTATCAACACACGACAGAATGCGAAACAATTGGATAAGTTTAGATTTAGGAAATACTTGGGTAAATACTGGTTCGGTAACAGGGTTGTTGATTTGTGGAACCAATTACCATGAAACGCAGTGGAGGTGGGGTTCCTCGACTGTTTCAAGCATGGGTTGGACATGTATATGAGTGGGATTGGGTTGTTATAAATAGGAGGTGCCTCGTATGGGCCAATAGGCCTTCTGCAGTTACCTTCGTTCTTATGTGTTATGCAGTAATTTGCTCAACTAATCAACAACCGAACCAGTATTTATCAAGGTCTTTCCTAAATCTAAACATGTCCAATTTATAACCTTTTTTCGAGTTCTATTTTGTTTTGATTCCTTTAATACCCTATTATTATCCCCCTTTTATTCCCATTCGTCAACTTGTACACCTCTAATATGTCACCACTAGTTTTTCACCTTATGTTAGTATTCTTTGCTTTCCTTATTCAGAGCAGACCTTTAGCGAAACATATAAAAGGCTGTATTAGTATGACAAGAAGTAAAAATTTCCAGTTAAATACATGAACTCAAAACAAAAATCGATGTAATGGAAATATATTGCATGAGCAGCAAAGATTTAGAGCAGACAGAGGTAAATACCGATCACAAATTTCTATCTCTCTACATTAAAAAATTCGAAGGCACATTATACAAACAATTCTTTTAAATCTTTATTAAAAAATCATATTCCATCAGACATTCAATTTTTACATTTAAAATTGTATATAGGGAGTTTAGCTTTTAAATTTCATAATAATTTCCCTAAATTAAGATAACTGTTCGTCTGGAGTTTTGGTCGTTGGGTTTGATCAATCTTGGCTTTTTGCATGAATCCTCGGAATTGTTACCGTCATCTTTTCTAGCTCGCTTTTTGGGCTGCAAATATTCGGTGCGGTTTTGCTCACAATTTTGTATCGTCATATCAAATGAAGTGCAGGGAGTTTGCTTATTACTTTTGATGGAATCATTCAAAGTAATGATCTTCTTATCGAGGCTTGTGACCAGCGTATCATTTCTTTTTTTCATTGGTACATCTGTAGACTGATTTTGTTTATCGCTTGTTTTTGCCTTATTGTCGATTACGACCTTTTCCTCCTTCTGTTGGAAATTTGCTTGCGAGCCTAGAGTCTTCTTTATCGGAGCACATACTCTTTTTGGCCTAGTTGGTTTGCGAATACAACATTCGTATATAATTTCTGCCATGGCTCTGTATATTGGACCTGTTGCGTTACAGGAAAATCTATTATTTTTCTTAATATCGGTTAGAATTCACAGACTAATGAGTAAAGTTTTTCCAAGATATGTTTTGGCAAAATATTGAAAAACACGTAAATTATGCGTCCACAAACGTATTTTCTGGTCTGTGCTAAGAACTAGACTGAATTATTCAAGGAGCGGGTTCCTTTTATATATACCCCAAGAGTTGTGTAAGTGAGGTGATTGACCTGAGCCTGAGTACATATAGGAATAACAATAGTGATATTAAATATATTTACGGGCTCACTAAAGTCCATGCTACATGGACACTTCGTTCTGAGTAGCTAAATCCGAAACAACAACAACAGTGATTTTATTAGTGTAAAAGAGAGAGAGAGAGAGAGAGGAGAGAGAGAGAGAGAGAGAGAGGAGAGAGAGATTGTCAGGTACAGTTTAATGCTGATAAATGCAAAGTTCTGAGGCTAGGTAATGATGATAGAGTTACAAGATACGAGCTAGATGGTAATGAGATTGCGAAAGGGATCTGGGAGTTATGATTAGTAAGAATTTAAAACCATAGGATCAATGCATGAATGTTCGTAATAAATAAAATTGGACACTGGGATTTATTTATCGAAGCGTTTGTAACAAGAGACCTGATGTGGTTCTTCAGCTATATCTTGCTCTGGTTAGGCCCAATTTAGATTATTCAGTTCAGTTTTTGGTCGCTGTCCTTTAGAATGGATATAAATTCACTTGAACGTGTCCAGTGTAGGATGACTAAGTTAAACCCCTAAATTAGAAATCTTTCATATGAATAAAGATTAACAAAGCTTAAGCTGCATTCACGGGAAAGGCGAAGAGTTAGGGGGTGACATGATTAAGGTTTACAAGTGGATGAATGGATATAATACAGGGGATATTAATGGAGTATTAAATGTATCAACACACGACAGAATGCGAAACAATTGGATAAGTTTAGATTTAGGAAATACTTGGGTAAATACTGGTTCGGTAACAGGGTTGTTGATTTGTGGAACCAATTACCATGAAACGCAGTGGAGGTGGGGTTCCTCGACTGTTTCAAGCATGGGTTGGACATGTATATGATGGATTGGGTTGTTGTTATAAATAGGAGGTGCTCCTCGTATGGGCCAATAGGCCTTCTGCAGTTACCTTCGTTCTTATGTGTTATGCAGTAATTTGCTCAACTAATCAACAACCGAACCAGTATTTATCAAGGTCTTTCCTAAATCTAAACATGTCCAATTTATAACCTTTTTTCGAGTTCTATTTTGTTTGATTCCTTTAATACCTATTATATCCCCCTTTTATTATTCCCATTCGTCAACTTGTACACCTCTAATATGTCACCACTAGTTTTTCACCTTATGTTAGTATTCTTTGCTTTCCTTATTCAGAGCAGACCTTTAGCGAAACATATAAAAGGCTGTATTAGTATGACAAGAAGTAAAAAAATTTCCAGTTAAATACATGAATCAAAACAAAAATCGATGTAATGGAAATATTGCATGAGCAGCAAAGATTTAGAGCAGACAGAGGTAAATACCGATCACAAATTTCTATCTCTCTACATTAAAAAATTCGAAGGCACATTATACAAACAATTCTTTTAAATCTTTATTAAAAAATCATATTCCATCAGACATTCAATTTTACATTTAAAATTGTATATAGGGGAGTTTAGCTTTTAAATTTCATAATAATTTCCCTAAATTAAGATAACTGTTCGTCTGGAGTTTTGGTCGTTGGGTTTGATCAATCTTGGCTTTTTGCATGAATCCTCGGAATTGTTACCGTCATCTTTTCTAGCTCGCTTTTTGGGCTGCAAATATTCGGTGCGGTTTTGCTCACAATTTTGTATCGTCATATCAAATGAAGTGCAGGGAGTTTGCTTATTACTTTTGATGGAATCATTCAAAGTAATGATCTTCTTATCGAGGCTTGTGACCAGCGTATCATTTCTTTTTTTCATTGGTACATCTGTAGACTGATTTTGTTTATCGCTTGTTTTTGCCTTATTGTCGATTACGACCTTTTCCTCCTTCTGTTGGAAATTTGCTTGCGAGCCTAGAGTCTTCTTTATCGGAGCACATACTCTGTTTGGCCTAGTTGGTTTGCGAATACAACATTCGTATATAATTTCTGCCATGGCTCTGTATATTGGACCTCTGTTGCGTTACAGGAAAATCTATTATTTTTTCTTAATATCGGTTAGAATTCACAGACTAATGAGTAAAGTTTTTCCAAGATATGTTTTGGCAAAATATGAAAAACACGTAAATTATGCGTCCACAAACGTATTTTCTGGTCTGTGCTAAGAACTAGACTGAATTATTCAAGGAGCGGGTTCCTTTTATATATACCCCAAGAGTTGTGTAAGTGAGGTGATTGACCTGATCCTGAGTACAT